>NW_021604618.1:1817060-1913752 GCF_004785775.1 Grammomys surdaster
TATCTATCTATCTATCTATCTATCTATCTATCTATCTATCTATCTATCTATCTGTCTATCCATCTATCTAACTCTATCTCTATCTCTGCCTCCCTCCATCCCTCTCTCTGGGGATGTGTCTGTCTGTCTGTTCAGTACTGGAAATTGATCCAGAATCTTGTTCATGCTTGCCAAACATTTTAGTGCTGAGATGTTACTACATTCTGCTTTTTTAACTTCTATTTTTTATCTAGTGAAATAGTTTTGTATACAATATATCCTGATAACTGTTTCCTCTTGCCCACTCTTCCAGGATCCTCTCTGCCTTCCCTTTCTTCCAGTTTTACACTCTTTTTCTTTCTCAGTAGAACACAAGCAGACATCTAAATAATAAAATAAAGATAAAAACAAAAATTATTCAGAATATAACAAAAATAGGAGGGAAAGACAAATAGCACAGGGACATAGAGACATACCTTTGCAGCACAGAAATCTTAATAGAACACAAAACAGGAGATATAATATATACACTAAGACACATAAGGTAAACAACAGCAACAACAAAACTAAGAAAGTCAGAAAAAAGTGCCCTGAAAGAACATTATAAGACAAAGAAACTCCAAGGATACCATTTATTTAGTTTTGTATTAGATATCTACAGCTGGGTATGGGGCCGGTCCTTAAAAGTGGTTTGTGTCCCAAGTGAAATTCTGTTGGAGAAAATTAACTTTCATTTGAGAGTGGTTATCAATTGGAAACAGCTTCTGAGTTAGGGGGAAGCATTTGTGTTTAAGTCTTTCAGAGCTGGGAGCACATCTTTCATAGACCTGTGCAGGCCCTGTGGATGCTGCCACAATCACAGTTCACATATGCATCAGGACTGGTATGCTTAGAAGGCCTTGGTTCTTTGATGTCCTTCATCCACTCTGAAATCCTTCCCCCTTCTCTACTGCAGAGTTTTCTGAGCCCAGAGTGGAGGGATTTGATATAGGCATCTAATTCAGAACTGAGTGTTCCAAGGACTCTTGCTCTTTGAAATTCTCTAGCTGTGGGTCTCTGTATTTCTTCCCTTCTACTGCAGGAGGATGCTTCTTTGATAATGGCTGAGCACGGCTCTAATTTATGAGTAAGCAGAATGTTGTAAGGGGTCATTTTACTGCTGCATTACTTTAGCACAGTGATTCTAAACCTTCCTAATGTTCTGACCCTTTATTTCAGTTTCTCATGTTGTAGTAATTCCCAACCAGAATACTATTTTGTTGCTATTTTATAACTGTAACTTTGCTACTGTAATCAATCATAATGTGAACATGTGATATGCAGGATGTCTGATATGCAAACCCTGTGAGATTCACTATCTACAGATTGAGAACCACTCCTTTAGCAGAAAAGTAATATTTCTTTTTCCCCTAGGTTCTTGGTATATTTAGTCTAAGATTCTTGGACAACCAGCACTATGAACAATGTGTTTGATCTCATAATATCCTTAAGTCTAGTCATGTATTGATTGGTTTATTCCCAACTAGACTTGTGCCACTATTGCAAGTAATTGCTGTAGACTGAAGGGATTGTTGTTGGGTTGGTGTTTACCTTTCTACTTTGGTAGAATATAGAGTATTTTCTAGTACCATGGATACTAGAGTGTAAGGTTTAAAGATCTAGATAGGTACTAAGTCCATTTATCTGTGTTCATTGAGTTGGATAGATATCCCCTTCAGCAATAGAGCCTACCATCATTTTGTGGAAAACAAACAATAGCTTTATTAAAAGCTTAGGTTTATCGGGGGTTCTCATGGGGCCTTTTGAACCAACAACTTCATTAAATATAAAGCACTCCTGGTACTGGAAGCTTCATTTAGTGACAAGAGGTGTCCAGTAAGGGTTCTATCTACACTGATATTTGTCAATTCTATTGGGTTGTCTTCACATAGGACCTATATTATAGGTGTAGATTTTAGGAAGTTTTCTGTATTAGGGTTCCACGTGGCACCTCAAATGGCTCTTAGCTTTAGATGTTCCTCCCTTTAGGGCATCCATCAATCCCCTCTGCTCTCCTCATACCCATTTGATCTTCCCATTCCATTCCCACTCGTCTTTTTCCTCCATAACTTCTACTATACATTTTATCCTAGGGAGATCCCTCCCTGCTTGTAGTCCCTTACTCTCTACCTAATCTCTGTGGTTATGTGGATCATAGCTTTCTTATAAAAAAAAAAAACCGTATAGATTCTATCCACCTATAATTCAATATATGCTTCATTTGTCTTTATCAGATTGAATATATACTACATTTACCATTATCAGACCAGGTTATCTCACTCTGGGTAATTATTTTTTAGCCCCATCAGTTCATCTGTGAATTTTGTGATTTCATTTTTAAAGGCTTAATAATATTTCATTTTATTAATAGACATCTAGTCTATTATTGATAGACATCTAGTCTGTTTCCAATTATTTCTATGAGGAATAAAGCTGCAGTCTACATGGTTGAGCAAATGTCTCTGTATTAGGACAAAGCATCCTTTGTGTATATGGCTGAATGATATAACTAGATCTTGAGGTAGATCAATTCCTAGCTTCCTGTAGAACTGACACACTGATTTCCACAGTGGCTGTACAAGTGGCTCCAGCAATGGAGTAATGTTTCCATTACTCCATATCGTTGTCAGCATAAGATATCATTGGATATTGATCTTGGACATTCCTAGTGGTATAAGATATTCTCGAAAGTAGTTTGATTTGCATTTTCTTGGTGTCTGAGGATGGTGAACATTTATTTATGTGTTTCATAGTCATTTGCATGTTTCTTTTTGAGAATTCTCTTATGAGATTTGTACCCCATTTTTAGTTAGGGTATTATTTTCTTTATGTCTAGTTCATGGATTTTTTTGAGTTCTTTATATGTTTTGTATATTATTCCTCTATCAGGTATAAAATTGTTAAAAAATATTTCTCCATTTTGTAACCTACTACTTTATCTGAATATCTGTATATATAAAGAAGCTTCTAGGTTCTATGAAGTCCCATTTATTAATTAATCTTTGTGCTTGTGCTACTAGTGCTCTATTTAAAAAGCCTTCTTGTGCCAATCCATTCAAAGCTACTCCCCACTTTCTCTTCTATCAGATTCAGTGTATCTTGCCTAATAAAGAGGTCCTTGATTCATTTGGAGCTAAGTTTTTAAATTTGAATTCTTCTGTATGCAGCCATCCAATTTGATTAGCACCATTCACTGATTTTTTTTCTTTTTTCCAGTGAGTATTTTTAGCTTCTATAAGGAAAATCAGTTTTCCGAAGGTATGGACTTCATGTAGGTCTTTACTTCAGTTCATCAATTCAATGTGTCATTTTTGTGTCAATATTATGCTGTTTTTTTATTAATATAGATTTATAGTACAACTGGAGATAAACGATGATACTTCTAGCAGTTCTTTTATTATTCAGGATTGTTTTAGCTACCCTAGGTTTTCTGTGTTTCCACATAAAGATAAAAATTGCCCTTTCAAGTTCTTTGAAGAATTGTGTTGTGCTATTGATGAAGAACGTACTTAATCTATAGACTGCTTCTGATGGGATGGGCATTTTCACTGTATTTATCCCACCAATCTATGAACATGAGTTATTTTTTCATCTTCTGATATCATCTTTAAAATGTATTCCTTTCAATTTCTTATAGTTTTTTTTAATCACAAAAGTATTTCGCTTTCTCCTAGATACAAATGACCAGCAAACTGAGAAAGAAATCAAGAAAAGAATACCCTTAATAATAATCCCAAAACAAAGCTTATTTTGAGAGAAAATATCACTAAGTTGCCCAGGATGTCTTTGTTGGCTTTAATGTTGACATCTTCCTGTCTTCCTGACTCAGCCTCTAGAGTAACTGTCAACTGTGTAATGTACATTCTGCTAGGAGCTCTTACAATCATTCTCCTTCAAAATGCAAAATATAGATTGACCCAAACACTCCCAAACTTCAGTAACTTAAATATATCCTGGACATTTTGTTTCTATTGTGTAGGTTACATTTTTCCTCTCTGCAGAAAATTAAAACAAACAACCAAAAACACCTAGTATTTTAGACATGGTCTTCCTGCCCAAGAAAACACTTCCCTTTCAGATTGTGCCCAGTCATGGAATGTTTTTATCTTATACAGCATTATTGAAGAGTTTCACATTTAGAGTAACAGGCATATATATAGTTGGTTCACTGAAAAACAGTACACATTGCAAAGATTGAGAATTTAATTGCACTCATCTCTGAATTCCTTCATATACATGCCCTGTCATCATCCCCAAAATAAAAGTTAATCTCATTGTGGAAGCTTTAATGTATCATTACATGTCCCACGGTATACCCTTTTATCCATTTCTTTTCTTGCAAAAGTTCATTACAATGAGTCATTGGTTTAGTTCAAGGCCTCTGGCTTCTGCTACCCTATCAATACTGGATCATCACTAGGACTCCTCTCAGATACCCTACTGTTATTGTGTGTAACACATGGAATTCCTGCAACTTTGGATGTGTAGGATCAGACATTTTATGTGATTCAGCTGTTCATCCATGTAGTATATGTTTGGAGTAGAACATCTTGGAGCCCTGGATCTGGAAGGGAATGTCAGCTAAGCTGGTGCTCCCACTAGTTCTTTTTTTTATTGGATATTTTATTTACAGTTGAGATGTTATCCCCTTACCCCATTGCCCCCTGCCCTGAAACCACCTATCCCATCACCCTTCCTCCTGATTCTCTACAGATGTGCTCCTACCTACTCTACCCCACTTCCACCTCCCCACCCTCGAATCCCCCCCCCCACACACACATGTCCAGCCTTCATGAGACCGAGGATCTCCTCTCCTACTTATGCCTGACAGGGCCATCCTCCCTTACATATGCAGCTGAAACCTTGGATCCCTCCCTAAGTGCTCCCAGGCTGGTGGTTTAGACTCTGGGATCTCTGGTTGGTTGGTATTGTTGATCTCCTCATGGGGCTGCAAACCCTTTCAGCTCCAACAGTCTTCACTCTAACTCCTCCATTGGGAACCCCTTGATCAGTTCAATGGTTAGCTGTGAGCATCCGCCTCTGATTATGTCAAACTCTGGCAGACTTCTAAGGACACAGCTATATTAGGCTCCTGTCAGCATGCATTTCCTGACATCCACATCAGAATCTACCTTTGGTAACTGCACATGGGATGGATACCCAGGTGGAATGGTCTTCAGATGGCCCCTCCTTCAGTTTCTGTCCCATACTTTGTCTCCATATTTGCTCTCTTGAGAATTTTGTTACTCCTTCTAAGAATGATCAAAGCACCCCCACTACCTATTCAATATAGTACTGGAAGTCCTAGCCAGAACAATTAGGCAACAAAAAGAAGTCAAAGGGATACAAATAGGAAAGGAAGAAGTCAAAATATCACTATTTGCAGATGATATGATAGTATACTTAAGTGACCCCCAAACTTCCACCAGAGAACTTCTAAACCTCATAAACAACTTCAGCAAAGTGGCTGGTTATAAAATCAACTCAAACAAATCAGTAGCTTTCTTCTACATGAAAGATAAACAGGCTGGAAAAGAAATTAGGGAAATGACACCCTTCGCAATAGTCACAAATAATATAAAATACCTTGGTGTGAAGCTAACCAAGCAAGTGAAAGATCTGTATGACAAGAACTTCAAGTCTTTGAAGAAAGAAATCAAAGGAGATCTCAGAATATGGAAAGATCTCCCATGCTCATGGATTGGCAGGATTAATATAGTAAAAATGGCCGTCTTGCCAAAAGCAATCTACAGATTCAATGAAATCCCCATTAAAATCCCAACTCAATTCTTCACAGAGTTAGAAAAAGAAATTCTCAAATTCATTTGGAATAACAAAAAATCCAGGATAGTGAAAACTATTCTCAACAATAAAAGAACTTCTGGAGGAAAATCACCATCCCTGACATCAAGCTGTACTAGAGAGCAATATTGATAAAACTGTATGTTATTGGTACAGAGACAGGCAGGAAGATCAATGGAATAGAACTGAAGACCCAGAAAGGAACCCACACACCTATGGTCACTTGATCTTTGACAAAGGAGCTAAAACTGTCCAGTGGAAAAGGACAGCATTTTCAGCAAATGGTGCTGGTTCAACTGGAGGACAACATATAGAAGAATGCAAATTGATCCATTCTTATCTCCTTGTTCAAGGCTCAAGTCTAAGTGGATAAAGGACCTCCACATAAAACCAGATACACTGAAACTAACAGAAGAGAAGATGGGGAAGAACCTCGAATTCTTGGGCCAACTCCACTGTGTCTCCTGGGAGAGGAATGGGTCCACTCTTGAGTTCTAAAGCTAGTGACAGGCATGGTCAGCTCTTCTTCTCTCACATCTTTGGGACCAACTCTTCCATGATGCCCAGGGGAGAGATGGAGCCAATTCTGGGCAGCCTATAGACATCAACAAGCCTCCATGTGACTATACAGAGCAGGAACATCCACCTGGTCTTTGGTGGTAATTAAAAAAGACCCTGCTGCTGCAGAACCACAAACCAAGTGATGACTGTTGGTGATAGCACAAACCAGGACCACAGCATGACCTTTGGTGCATCACCAGGTATACACATCAGGCTCTGCTTCACTATCCTGGAGTCTGCAGTTCCTCCTCTTCTCATTGTGCACCCCCCCTTCTGTTTCACCTTACTCTTCCATCTCTCTACCACTTACTTGCTCATCTTAGTAGCACCAAGGAATCTGGGTGTCTGAGATCATCTCATGAGTTCTACAGCCCTTTTATGCTATGTGGCACCATGTTGGGGGTCATCTCTATCTTGCTTTGCCTACACAGGCCATGTGGCCCTAGTCAGTGGTGATCTTGGGTATGCTCTGCCTGGTCTGGCTGCATGGTGCTGGGATAAGAGTCATCCTGCCTGAGGCATGTAGCACCAGGTCATCTCTTTTTTTTTCTTTTTTTTCCTCTTTTTACATTATTCAGTGTTACTGTGGACAGAAGGCCATATCCCTCATTCACTGTAAATCAGCACGCTGAAGCCAGAATATAGATTTGAACATTTTAAATGATGAGGACAAGGAATTATCCAAACTCATCTTCAGTTAGAAATGGATACTAAGATTCACCTTATAGTGAAACATGATAAGACCACAGAGTTCTGAGCTAGAACAGCATTCTACTTTATGCCTGACTAAAGACAAAAATTTAAGAATTTGGGCAGTTATCACAAAGAAAGATTTTTCTGAATGACAATAGCCCATATTAGTGTTAGCCATACTAATATTCCTGGAAATGAAGTTCTTTGAGTAAAAAAATATCATAAATTACCTCACTTTTCTTCTTGCATCTGGTGGGAAAGAAAAAAAAGAGCACATTGTAGAATTCATATGTATAAAAATTCACTTAATTCACATAGAGCTGCTTACCTGTATTTATCAAAACTTTTCACTAGGATTCAAGCCACAGCCTTCTCACTATGGCTGCTGCACATTTGGCTTCATGGAACCACAGAAATTCTATAGCAGTGACACAGAGAAAAAGAAGGGAACAGAGGAAAGGGTTCCGCCTCTCCTAGTACACTGTGCATTCTACAAGGGCTCTTTTACTGTTAGATAAGAGAATTCTGTACCCTTGGTTTCTTCAAGAAAGCAAACTATTTTTGTTAATGTAGGTAAATCCATTTCCAATTTCTATCCTAAATTAAACAGTTCCAGTTCTATGATTGTGTTGTTGTTGCCATTGTTGTTTGTTTGTTAGTTAGTTTGTTTTTTCTATTCTGGTTCCATTAGCTAAATGTCTATTCCAAATACTAGCCATCATTTTAACTTCAAGTTGCTTATTCTAATAAGAATTCATATTATGTATAAATAATTAAATTAATAGTCTCTTTCTCAATATATACATTAATCCTAGAAATTAATATGATAGCAGTTATTTTTTATCCAGCTAATTATCCCAAATAACCATACAGAGATCTTTAATATTTCAAAGCTTAGGCTTTATTTGGGCAGACGCTGAACTGGCTTATGTAAGTTATCCTAACCACCTAGCCCTACCCAGCCACTGGGGCTAGCTATACCTTCCAGGGGTGCAGTCACATCAGTCTCCTCTCATGTCTCCTGGTGAAAGGCACTTTCTTCTTCCTCCTCTTCTTCTTCTTCTTCTTCTTCTTCTTCTTCTTCTTCTTCTTCTTCTGGGAGTTATTTTTCCCCTCCCAGAAAGGCCTGCTTTCCACTTCCTGTCCAGCTAATTGGCCATTAGATTTTTATTAAAGCTAATTCAAGAATGCTTTAGGTAGGTGAACAACTAGATTTAAAGACACATCACATAGTGTACTCAACATTTATGCTTTCAAAATGATAAATACAAAAGATTTTTTTTTACTCCTTCACTTGGCTGGCTTAAGGAATTTTCCTTATTTGCTGATCCACACAAACTCCTAGAACTATTTCTGAGCCCCTATAATTATAAGGACTTCTTCAAGGAAATTTTTCATAGTCTTGGAAGAGTAACTTCTGCCTTTTCTGTCAATGTTTTTTGCTCTGTTTAGGTTTTTTTGGTTGTTTCCATTTTGTTCCTGAACACATGCAAGACTATCTTTACATTAATTAGGTTCTCAACTAAAGTAACTTTATATCAATATTTCGTGGTCAATATTCATGCACAAATACCAAATAGAAGCCTGCAAAGTTAGCATCTATAGATGTGAGTTCAGTTGGAGGGCTCTGTTGATTTTAATGGTATTTACATGTTTGGAGTCCAGCAACTGTCAGATGATATAGACTTGATTCAGATGGAGGAACTAAGAAAATTCAGCATATAACACCTGTCCCTATCATCCTACAACATCCTAGGAATAATCTCACATCATCAGAAGACAAGGGTTATATTGAATTATAGGCTTAAACCTGGAAGACATTCTCTTTTGTCTCATTTATTGGTCAAACAAACTACATAACCATGCTTAGAATATGCATAAAACATACCTCACAAAGTTCAATACTTCTGACAAAAAAATGAGGATGAGACAAAGACATAGGACTCCTACTTCTGTGTACTCTAAGCTCATGCAGAACCTCATGAGGTATTCTGGATTTGCTTAAGGAGAGCAGAAATAAGTGAATGTGTTTATCTGTGAGATGCTTCTGAGAACATGGAAGACTTACTTCTCTCACTAAGTTTTGATGTTAGAGTGGAATTCATGATATTAGTCTGCTTCACTTAACCTTTGCATTTATACTAAAGTTACCAGATATTGATGTGGCCATGAATAACTTGACTTCTCACCTCTATACATACAATAACTGAAAGATCATTGAGCAATTAGTGACTTGCTAAAGCCTTAGGACTTTGCAGAGCTAACACTGTTAATTACAAATTCATGCTCAATTAAGCCTCTGAATCTCCTCAACCCCAGTATTACATAAAATTTCTCAGAGAGCTATCAAGCCATGCTGTTTTCATCATGCTTGGGGGGCACACTGTAACCACTTTATTATTTGAACTTTCTAGCTCTGAAGTGTCTAAAATGTTTTAAATTTGGAAAATTTCACTCTACACTATAAGGAAGAGATGCAACATATAACATTTACATGCATAGACATATGCATATGTACACATACACACACACACACATATATGTATATATATACACACATATATAGTCATATGTGATATAAATTACATATATATGTAAATATATATATATATATATATATATATATATATAACATTTATTAAACATGAATAAAACAATAATTCCCTATGGGAATTAATTCACAGTAGAGTATCTGAAATTACTGGCAATGATTTTTGTGCCTAAAAATTTAAATTCAGTCACAGTTTTATAAACTTTGTCAATTTCAAAGCATTATTCTTTTGATTAAAAATCCATTAGATTTATATGTTGCATCAGTTATCAATATAATAAATAAAAATAATTGGACATTATCTATATTAATACGTGGCAAGCACTTTTTACGTTGTCAGATGCTGAACAAGCTCGTATCGAAAAATGATATGACCAAGAGACATACTGGTCACAGGCATGACATCAAAATCTGAACAAAAAATTGATGAGGGTGTCATCAGTTCTCTGAGATAACCAGAGACAATGATCTAAAGGACAAATGCAAAGGGAACGTAGAGTATCCATGGCTATAAATATACAAAAGTGAGCCTGTGAAAGCGAAACCAGAAAACCAAGAAATGCAAAGACAGGTGAGATAAGAGGTAGTAAAATCAAAGGGAATTGTTGCAAACTACACTTCCTGAACAACACATGATGAAGACTAGTATACTAAACAAAAGATACAGACATCTAGAGAGATCAGAAATAACTGGGATCCACACATGTCATAGAACATTGGTGTAGGTAGTGCCATTCTGAATAAAGGAAATAAAGACTCTTAGAGTGGTATCAAGTCTCCAAACTAGTAACACTAGACATAGTGGGAGGGCCTGATTTATTTCATTCATTTAAAAAAACAGGAAGAAAAGAAAGAAACCAATTAATTAATTATCCTTTTCAGTATACTACTGAATCTCAAACAATAATTTCCCTTTTTTTCCACTACAACAGACAGCAGAACTGCCAAGTGTAAAAACACAGCAAGCCAATATTAAATTGGATTGTGCCAAATGCCAAATTTAGCATATTCTCTTCTATCATATATCATCCTTTTATAAATAGAAGAACTGAAGCTGGACATGTAAATTTACTTTCATGTGGCCATACTACTTGATTAGCAGCATGCAAGGTACCCTAATAATTCTGAATTAATGGGATGATAAGGAAAAAGTCTATGATCTAAGATACTTTTCTATTTAGATAACTGGAGGACCATGGGAAAGCACATTACAGAAAAAAATGCGAAGTACATTCAGAATGAGAGAAAGGTTCAGATGGTCAGCACAATTTATCCAGTATCATGAACCTACGATTTAAGTCAATAAGCTTCCATAATGCTTGGATCAAAGATTTTAGACATAGTTCCCAGGGTCTACTATAGCCTGGGTACAAAGCCACAGGTCTCCTATTGTTTTCTGTAACAATGGCATCAGAGGAACAACTTCTCAAGCTAAAAACATAGATTTAATAAGAACCAGGAAACAGAAATGAAGAGTGCAGTTATATTTGTGCTCTTGAGGAAGAGCTATCATGGGTACAGTAGTCTTATATTCTTGTACTCTTGGCATTTTTCATTTTAATCATTGTTGAGTATTTTTCAGAGGAGAAATTTTTCTTAATTTTATTTTTTTACTTATTCATTTTATATCCTGCTCACTGTCCCCTTCCCAGTAACCACCTCCAACAATCCTTCCCCTATCCTCCAACCCTTTCTCCTCTGAGAGCGTGGGATACCCTTGGATATTCACCCCACCCTGACATGTTAAGTCTCTGCAAGGCTCGGTACTTCCTCTCCCACTGAGCCCAGACAAGGCAACATAGCTAGAAGAATATATACCACACACAGGCAACAGATATTGGGACAGTCCCTGTTCCAGTTGTTCAGAACCCACATAAAAATCAAGCTGAACATCTGATACACATGGGTGGGGAGGTCTAGGTCCAGCCTTTGTATTTTCGTTGACTGGTGGTTCAGACTCTGAGAGCCTCAAGGTTCTAGGTTAGTTAACTTTGCTGGTCTTTCTGTGGAATTTCTATCCCCTTTGGGGCTACAATCCTTCCTCCTATTTTCCATAAGAATCCCAAAGTTCTGTCCACTGTTTGTCTGTGGGTATCTGTATCTGTCTGAGTCAGCTGCTGAGTGAGTCCTTTCAGAGGACAACTTGCTCCTGTCTACAAGCATAGCAATGTTAGAGATTGGTTCTTGCACATGGGATGGGTCTCAAGTTGGGTAGGTTATTGGTTGGTTATTCCCTCAGTCTGCTCCATCCCTCAAGCCTGTATTTTTTGTGGACAGGATAAATTTTGGGTTGAAAGTTTTGTGGGTGAGTTGGTAGCTGTACCAATCTGTTCCTGTCTGGCTACAAGAGGTGGACTTTTCAGAATCCATATCCCTAATGTAGTGAGTCACAGCTAAGACCATCCCTGTTTATTCTTGGGTACCTCCTTTAACTCAGGACTCTGTCTTGTCCTGGAGATACCCCCTTCCTCTTCACTCTGTCAGTTGCTGATTTTCATGGCCATTTAGCCATTTTGAGGAGAAAAAAATCTTTAAAGCAACTATTTTTTTTATATTTATACGCTTATAGAAAAAATATTTATGCTTTTGAAGCCTGGAAAGAGTTTCCAACAAATCTGGGTAGTTCTCTAGGCAATGTATCAATATATTTGTGTGTAATATTCATACTTAAGTTTGTTTCATGACCAGTTTAATAAAACTTTATAAGAATTATAGCATTTGTCAGGGTACTAATTATTCCAATACCTTGTGTAAAAATGACTGATCATATGAAGGTCAAGTGACTACCTGGTGACTATTGGAACATGCAAAATTATGATATTACTATTTTAATGTGCTAAATAATACTTGATGCATAAACAGAGCAATGAATGAACAATAGCCACAAATCTTTGTTAGCTCTAAATCATGAGTAAAAATTTATTGTTTGTCCAATCCTCAGTGAAAACTTAATTTTGGTCCACCTCAATTCTCATCTCTTTCTTTCATGCCAGTATAATTAATTAAAAAGATGCATACTATTTAAATCTTAGCAAATCTGTATGCAATGTAATTTTTTCTGATTCACTTTCTGCTCCTTCCTCTAACTCCTCTTAGATTCACTCCTTGATTCCCCAGACTTTACATCTTTTAAAGAAAATATAACCCACTGAGCCTAATTTGTGCTATCCTAAAGATACTGGTGTAGGCTATCCACTAGAGCATAGTCAGCCTATAAGGGGCTACAGTCATAAAACAAATTCTCCCTTTCCCCATTGCTATCAACTCTCAATATCTCCTCAGCTAGAAATTAGGCTCAACAGCTCCTTCTGTGTCTTTCATGGTTAAATATTTACCAGCTTGCTTTTGTACAGGTCTAATAAGATAAGTACATTTTATTTGCTAATATTAATTTATTAGTCCTATCTAAATTCACAGGATACTGTTTGTCTTCATTGTTCCTGACCTTTAACTCTTAAAAATTTTTCTGCCCCTCTTTTGCAATGTCTTCTGAGCCTTAGGGACAAGGGCTGAGATATAGATATTTTTCTTATGGCTGAGTATTCAACAGATACTTATTCTCTAAACTTTAGCTAGTCATGGACTTCTGTACTATATATCATCAACTGTACTAAGAATCTTCTTTGTTTAATATTGAGAGCTGTACTAATCTGTTAACTATTGAGATACAAATTCAGAGAGTGTTTGGATTCTGTGTCTATTTTAGTAAAACTATTTGAGAGGGTTCACCCTGGGGCATATAAGTTTTGCAGCCATGAATCTTTAGCTAGATTTATAGAACAAGGACTCTGCTTCCTACTTTGGTATGAAAAAATAAATGTACATAGAAAACAGTTGTCAACACTTATTACCGTAATATGTGCTTTGCATCTCTTGCTGTGATGGCCATTACTGAGTTTCAAGTAGTTCACAGATAAGACTATTGATGACTTACTCATCGTCCCCAGGAAGCTGCATAGCTCCTCCCTAGACTATAAAAGCTAGAATTCAAGGAGGAAACTTCCATGTTAATAAACGATTAATTTCTTTATGTCTCATGACTAGAGACTGTGCTTTCATCAGAAATAGCGTCCCGCTATTGAGTTTTGTTGTGTAACTAAGACTAACAACAAGATACTCTAATATGGGGAGAACTCCAGGACATCCTTGGTAAAAAACTCAATGAGGGGCATCTCCTTTGTAAAATAAAAAAGAAAGTTGGAAAGTGTTGGTACTGTATACAAAGATCTGTAAGAAGATCAAACCCTTAAGGAGTTGTTCATGTGTGTGTGTGCATATTTGGTTTACTTTAAAAGCTTTAATAATATTCTATTCTAATATTTATTTAAAAGATGGAAGACTTTTTCCCTCTGAGGACTGTTTTTTATAGCATCAGAAGGCACTATGCAAACTGTCAGGAGAGAGGAATAATCAGCAGTTCTAAATAATTATGAAGTCTATGAACCACAACAATGATTGGACTGGCAAAATACCCACAGTGGTGTAACAATGACCCTTTTATCTTGATAGTAAGCAACAGCTGTCTAGATAGACTTAGAGGTTGCTCAATAGGAGGGTTGCTTTCAACCATTATCAAGGAAACTGCTTTTCGCAACAGATGGAGACTATTGCAGAGATCCACAATTGGTTAAAATTATAGAGAATGATTGATTTTTGGGATGTCCAATACTAATATACCTTAAAATAAAATCCCTATAGCTAAGGCTTAGGGAAAATCAAAAAAGAAAAACTGTTTAAAAGTAACTTTTGTTTGCCAGAGGCAATTGTTGGTTTTTTTAAGCTTACCACTGGATAACCTCACCCCTTCTTAGTTATTTCTGAGCTCTGGCTGGATGGTTCAACTTAGCTGTTCTGGCTCAAACTCCTCTCCAAACTGACTGATCTAGTCTGACTTCTCTCAGCTTCTCATTGAATTGCTCTATTTGGCCTCAAACTTACTCTGGCAATTTGTTCTAACCATCTGGCTTCTTTTCTCTGGTTTGAAATGCCTCTGCTGACAGCCACTGAGCTTCATGAATTCACTAAGGAATAAAGTCAACTGCACTGCCTTGAACTCACTGTAGTGGCTCCCAACTGAATCCACTCCCTACTCACTGATAAACTGCTTTCTCTCTCCCTGCAGAGCTCTTAAATAGGCTTTCCACTGAAAGTCTGAATCATTTCTCAGACTTACTCTGTCAAATATTTCTGTTTTTTCACTTTGCCTGGCTCGCAATTAGACATCATTATTTGGGATTAAGATTGTTTACTAAAGGTTTCTAGACAGGTGGATTAAAGGTGTGCACTAAGGATGTGTTTGCATCCCAGCCAGATCACACAGACTTAGATCTTTGAATATAATAATAGCAGCCATTAAAATTCCTTTACAAAAGTGGGAAGATTGTAACAGCCAGAGGATGAGGATGCTTGCTGCTAGAAAGTGTCCTCTAGACATAACAGAAAAAAATATACCCATTAAACCTTTTATGTTGTTTGTTTAATTTTTGCTTTCTTATTGGATACTTTATTTATTTACATTTCAGATGTCATCCCCTTCCCCATTTCCCCTCCCTAGAACCCCTCCATCCCATCCCTATCCTCCTTTTTGATTTTATATCATTTTAATTACATTCATGTATTAAGATCAGTTCTAGGTTGAGGATCTAGCATTACAAGAGATTCAAACTGTCAAGGAACAAGCAAGACAATAAACACAAATAGCCAAAGAACAAGCAAGGCAATAAACAAAATTTTGTTAACACTCCCATGATCACTGTTTCTAAGGGTTTATCAGGATGACCAAATTATCTGAGCCAACTTCCCTGTCCTAGCTCATGTCTGAAGACTACTTCCTTATTCTAGCCTAAAATTTAAATTCCTGTCTAAAATTACTTCTCTGTTCTTGCCTAATATTTAGATTCCTGCCTGAAATTACTTCTTTGTTCTAGCCTAATATTTAGATTCCTGCCTGAGATTACTTCTTTGTTCTAGCCTAATGTCAGATCCCTGTCTGAAGTCTACCTCCTTGTCCTTGACCAATGTCATTATTCCTGCCAAGCAACCCCTTTCCTTGTCTTCGGTCCATGTCAGATTTTTGCCAAGCAGCCCCAAAGGCTCTCTGCCTCTACCACCACCACCCCCTCTTTTTTTAATTTTATTAACAAGACTGAACCTGTCTTAGGTCCTTCTGACAAGAATGCCTTCCTTATCTGTCAGAGAATATGTATTATCAAAAGCAATGCACTCATTAAATCTTAACAAAGTGGTTGCCTGAACAAGACTGGCATAATGACAATACCAGTTGACATGACAATGGGGACAAAGAAAATTCTTTATTGTCATTTTTAGATAAAAACAGAAAACACCATAAAGCAAAACTCAAACAAACAAAAATCTTCAGGTGGTCAATGGATACTAACACAGTGAGAAACAGTTTTCCCCAATAACAAGATCCTACATAGATTCCCCAATCTCAAATGGTCAGATGTGGTTTATACAGATGTAATCATTTCTAAATAGATTCAGTTCGTTTTATATGTCCATATATATGCCCCCCCACATAGACACATACCTCATAGACATAAAAATAACAAATAAAAAAGAGATCATGAACTTAGCAGTACATTACTTAAAAAAATAAGATAAATGTGCCTGTTCTAACAAGGAAAAGAATTTTATGTTATTGTAACTAAACTTTTTTAAATAAAAATACTAGTTGTAGCCTTGAAAATGTAACTTTTTATTAATACTAAAGAATGAAGCTCTGGCTATCCAATGACTGAAATAATAATATTTTTTATATCTGCTAATTTTCTAGGTATATACTATTTATCACATGAATATGAATATTTATATCCTTGTGTAAGTCCATACAGTTCTCACTCAGAACTGCCTCAGTTACCTCAATTTGCTGCTATGCTCTCTAGTGAGGAACTGTTCTGCTTCCTAGCTCTTTACCCTATGTACAATTTTCAAAGACTGTAAAGCTATTCCTGGATTCTATGACAGAAATGATGACTTAATTAATCTCAGAAAAGATGAATTTGCCATTTTGGTTATAATACTTTTTAAAACTTAGCAATATGAGTTGTTTTGTACCAGATAAGATCATAGACACATCATTCTACCTTTAAGGATAATAATAACACCTTATTAGTTTCCATATATAATTTCACCAACATTAAAGATCTGTCACCTATATAGTTTTGTTTGTGTCATTTTAGTGCTTTATGAAAGAATTTACTCATGAATGTCATATCATCAAGACATTCTGCACAGTAATTAATCACTTTCCAGGGTTTGGATTTCACTACCTCGCTAAAGTAATTTATTACACTCTATTACTATTCTGGGTATACTAAATCCCAGATCAGAGGGGCAAAACATTTTCAGCAAAGTATATTAGTTTCTTAGTTCTGTGATAACTAACAAGCTTAGAGCCTTAAAACACCACTAGTTCATTACATTCTCTGAGTTCAGAATCTGAAATCAGTTTCACTTAAGTCAAGATGTAAATGAACCTTCTTTTATTTTATTTCCTTAGGCTTTAGAGGAAAATCCATTTTGTAGTTTATAGTGACACTCTCCATTTCATAACAAATGGACCCATTCTCCATTTCCAGAGTTGAGTTCTGTTTCCATTTTTATATTATTGTCTGAATTTAATAATAAGAGAAATCCAGATCATTTTTTGTATCCTAAACTGCAAGCAGAATGGCCATTCTTTTCATGGACTGTGTGAATAGCAATTGACTTACAGGTTCTGGGAGATGGGGACAGGGAAGTCCATGAGGAGTCACCACCTGTCTCCTCAAGACCAGAGGGTGACTGTTTTAAGACTTTCAGGTCAGACTGTATCTTATTCAGGGTTTCTATTTCTGCACAAACATCATGACCAAGAAGAAAGTTTGGAAGGAAAGGGTTTATTCCGCTTATTCTTCCACATTGCTGTTTGTCACCAAAGGAAGCCAGGAGCTCAAGCTGGTCAGGAAGCAGGATCTGATGCAGAAATCATGAAGGAATGTTACTTACTAGCTTGCTTTCTCTGCCTTGTTCAGCTTGCTTTCATATAGAATCCAAGACTACCATCCCAGGGATGGCATCACCTACAATGCCCCATCCCCCCATCACTAATTGAGAAAATGTCTTACAGCTGGATCTCCTGGAGGCATCTCCTCACCTGAAGCTTCTTTCTCTGTGATAACTCCAGCTTGTGTCAAGTTGACAAAAAAACAGACAGTACAGATTGTTTTTATGAATGTTATTTAACTTGGTAATAAACATTTTATAAGTATTGGATATGGGTGTACTACAATAAAAGCACATTCTAAAATATTGTTTTTATTATTAGGCCTATAGGTTGTATTCTAACAACCTTTTCCCATACTAAATATATGACAGCTGTTGGGGACTTCATAAAATATTGTTTAGAATGAATTATTGCTTGTGCAAATTAATGAAGTTAGAAAGGGTCTAGAAAAAAATCTTTGAAGTTTTTTTTATTTTTTTTGTTTTGTTTTTATTGTTGTTGTTATTGTTCTTGTCTGATTTTTGGTTTTGGTATTCTAGTGAGAAACTTCTGAGATGCAAGAATTTTCTTTATTCAAGTCTTTAGTCCTGACATTAGACTTTAATATAGAATTGACTGTCATGTTGACATTCTTCATAATTATACAGAACTTATATAGGCATATTCATGCATATGACACTTTGGAAAACCACAAGCTTCTTCTTGTCAGTTGCTGTAAGACAAGTTATACATTTTCAAGATTCATCAAAGATAGCAATAGGAAGAAATTATGGAATTGTAATTGACAAATTTACTATCCTTTAACTTACCAAACTTTAGAATTTAAAGGAGTTTATAACACGGAGCATCAATACCATGTAAAAAGTGTTTGTAACCTTCTTTATCTCCTCAAAAGAAAACAGAACCCCAGTGTTTCAGGGGAAGCTGAGTGAGTGTCATCAGCACTAATCATCTTTTGATCCTTGTCATCTGAATAGATTCATGATCTGACATTTGCTATTCTAGTCACAATGGCTCTTGTCTCAGCAATTCAATTTCAGTGTCTCATAAATTTAATACCTGCTCTATTATAAGAAGATTTGTACTAACTTTTACAGCTGAACCGTTTCCAAATTTCCTGTTCGTCTTAACCTTTCCACCCTTCCATCTGGGTACAGAGGATGGCTTTGTGAAAAGGCAAGCCTATTCAATAAACTTTCAACTTGCACTATGTGTGCTAGCATAAAAAAATGTGACTAGACACAAGATCTCATATGTGTCAGACATTTACAGCTTCAGTTAAATTGAGATAAGGAAATAGGAATCAATAAAAAAAAAAAGCCATGAGTACATTCTCAGCCCCCTCAGGTACTACCTCAGTGAGAAAGGCTATCATATGCCTTTCCCTCCAATCATGGATGCCAGAAGTGTCCTCTAAGGGCTAAAAGCAAATTTATCATTTCTTTCAAAATCTGAGCCTCCTTGGGTTAAGATTAACTGAAAGTCTTAGAGTGTAATTGAGAGGCAAAGTGCAGGCAACTAAGACTAACCTTATCTCACTGGTACACATTCACTCACATGGATGGTCAACATTTTTTAGCATCACTCCATGTTAAATATATCTTAATTGGAAAGATTTGAAAACTATGGAGCTTAATTTCCAAAAAAAACCTGAAGTAGTGTCAATTTTTCCATGTATTTGGAGTTCAGATTGTGTTATCAATCATATAGATTCCTCCAAGAATTACTTGTGAAGTACTAAAGAATATCTTTGGAAATTAGACTAGACTTTGTTTACTTCATTGTTGTCATAGCTGGAGAATACTTTCAAAAAATGTATGAAACTAGGAAATTTCTATAAAAACAAGACTTATAAGATAAACATATTTAATAATTTCTTAAAGAAAATAAAGTCATCATTGCCATATTTCACTTTTATTTAGTTTGATTCTGGATCAATATTTGAATAAATCTGAGTTGTGGCTATAATATTTAAAAAACATTCTCCATAGCCAGGTTAGGGTGTTTCATCCTATAATCACAAGATTTAACAGCTTAAGGCAGATTCTTTTGGCAAGATGGCCATTTTTGCTATATTAATCCTGCCAATCCATGAGCATGGGATATCTTTCCATCTTCTGAGATCTTTGATTTCTTTCTTCAGACATTTGAAGTTCTTGTAATTCAGATCTTTCACTTGCTGGGGACATATATGGTATGCACTTACTGATAAGTGAATATTAGCCCAAACGTTCTCAATACCTAAGATACAACTCACTGACTACATGAAGCTGATAAAGAAGAAAGACCAAAGTGTGGGTGCTTTGATCCTTCTTAGAAGGAGTAACAAAGTACTCATGAGAGACTGAAGGAGCTGAAGGGGTTTGCAGCCCCATGGGGAGAGCAACAATACCAACCAATCAGAACCCCATGTAGGGGAGGATGGCATTGTTGGACATAGGTGGAAGAGGAAGTCCTTGGCCCCATGAAGGCTGGATGCCTCAGTGTGGGAGAATTTGAGGGTGGGAAGGTGGTAGTGTGTGGGTGGGGGCACATCCTCATAGAAACAGGAGGAGGGGGATGGTATAGGGGGTTTCTAGGTGGGGGAAAATGGGGAAAGAGGATAACATCTGAAATGTAAATAAAATATCCATTAAAAATTAATCTAAAAAAAATGAAATGCAACTTCAAAAAAAAAATAAAGAAACAAACAAACAATAAAATAAGGCAGATTCTTGCCAAGCAGCCCCAAAAGCTTTCTACCTCTCCTCCTTTTTTATTTTATAAACAAGATTGAGCCTGTCTTAGGTCATTCTGGCAAGAATGCCTTCTTTACCCATCATGGAATATGCATTATCCAAAACAATGCACTTATGTCTTAGGTTGGTAAGTCTATGTGCATGACAAGGAAATGGGATGCTTGTCAGGAATCTGACATTGGCTGAGGAAAAGGAAGTGGACTTCAGGCAGTAATCTGACATTAAGGTGGAACAAAGAAGTAATTTCAGGCAGGAATCTAAATCTTAGGCTAGAACAGAGAAGTAGGCTTCAAACATGAAAATGACTTTGCACTATGACAGGGAAGTAGGCTCAGATATTTTGGTCATCCTGATAAGCTCTTAGAAATAGTGATCATGGAACTTTGTTGCCTTGCTTAGTTTTTGACTATTTCTGTTTATTGTCTTGCCTGTTCATTAACTATTTGCAGATACTTCCATGTAACTAAAATAGTATAAAAACAAAAAGGAGGAGAGGGGATGGAATAGGGGATTTGGGGGGAATGGGAAAGTGGAATGGCATCTGAAATGTAAATAAATACAATATCCATTAAAATAAAAGAAAAATAGGATAAAAAAGAAGAGAGGTTAGAGCAGAAGGATTACAAGGAATTCACAGTTACCCTGAGCTAAACAATGAGATATTGCCTCTTTTTTTTAATTCATTTTATTTCATTATTATTATTATTATTATTTTATTTCTTTTTTTTTTTTGGTTTTTCGAGACAGGGTTTCTCTGTGTAGTCCTGGCTTTTCTGGAACTCACTCTGTAGACCAGGCTGGCCTCGAACTCAGAAATCTGCTTGCCTCTGCCTCCCAAGTGCTGGGATTAAAGGTCACTGCCTGACGAAATACTGCCTCAAAATAAAACAATAACTCATACTTCTGCCTTAATTTAAAATCACTTTCACTGAATACTGTAAGCCAGAAACTCACAAGTCCTACAGAAAGTAGAACAATCGTTTTCTTCCTGCCGTTTGTCTTTCTTCTCACACACCTTTTACTTCCGTCTTTCTTCTCTTCCTCCCTCCTTAACCTTTTCTCATCATACAATTTTTGTGCCTTTTTCCCATGTTCTGCCCCAATCTCACTTAACTTGAATTTAAATGTAATATTTTCTGCTAGCTGCCGATCACATGGAATCATTCAAAGTGCCAAGCATATAGAGTGATAATGATTTAAATGTTTTTATTGTCTTCTCTACTGTATTCAATAATGCATCTTGTCTCACCTTTGGGTTTCCGGAGTGGTAGAAAGTATATTTATTTTTGAAATCTGAGGTTTGTTATTTGTCCATATAGGACATTAATCCTGTCTAAGAAACAAATGATACTGTTTATCATTTTCTCTACATTTCCTCCAATTATGTTTCATGTGGCAATGCTGAAAAATACTTGTAAAATAAAGTGTCTTTACTTTCCTATTATCTCATTTGGAACCATTTGGAATCATATCATAAATAAATATCTCTTGTAAATATATTTCACACACATACACATATAGAGCAAATGCAAACTAAATGAAAAGCATCTATGCTATGTTACACATCTGCCATTGGCTGCTCTATGTTAACTTGTTCTTGTATAATTGTCTACCATGCCATTAACTTGGATGTTATTTCCCCCCCCCCAACTTGCATGTTATTGAGATATGGTTAAACCTTCTCTACACTTGATTGAATAGTTCTCACTTTTGATACAGCATTGTTCTCCCTTGAATCCTGTCACATGAAGAAACTCATTTGGGAAGGAAGTTTGAAACAAGAAAAGGTACAAGGCGCTGATATAACAAAGTAAAAACCCCTTCCAGTGTTTAAAAATACACAATACTGTAGAAATAATTTCATTGTCAATTCTGACATGCATGCCCAAACACAAGTAAAACATGTATAAAACCAGTGCATTGTTTTATCTATTGCATTAACATTTAAGATAGTAAATACACTTAATGATGCTCATTGTATTTGAAATGCAGTTTATAGTAAATTGTAAGACAACAATTGTTTTCCTCTTTTATTCTAGACTGGACAACTGGCTTGGTTAGACTGGCACCTAGGGATATTATATCCAAGTTGAAAGACATGAAACTTTGGAAATACATTAAATTCTCTGGGAAGTGTTGTATAAATTGCTTGTCTATTTATATCTCTAAATTGTGTATTTCCATGAGTCATAACTAAAAATGAAAACATTATGCCAAGTTGTGCATCCTTACTAAGGCAACATTAACTGCAACAAATCACTTTGTGTACAATTCAGACTTTCAATTGCTGACAGAGACAATTTAAGAGTGAAATGATAAATGTTGACTGTGTCAACTATTTCGGTGTGTAGCAGTCTGAATCCATTGTTATTGATTCTGAGAGACAACAGAGCTTGTGAAATAGCAAAGCGTATTACCTCAGGAATCACAGAGAACAGAGCAATCACACAGGGGATGAGGGTAAGATATAGATCCTAGAATGCGTTCCCAGGGACTTACTTCCTTGAGCCAGTCGTTTCCAATGGTGACAAATAATTATGATTTCAAAGATGAAATTAATGAAGAACAACCCACATGACTTAGTTGCTTCTGAAAAGTTGGGTCTGTTACTTTAGCAGTGGGTTTTCTTCACTTGCACCCTTAAGGGGATATTACATATTCAACTTATAACATGTGTTAAGGGAGATTCTAATTTTGATTGTATAATTAACTCAAAAAAATTGTGAAAATGTCAGCGGTCACTCCATCATATTCTTCAATATAAGTTTACCTTAAATGCTTCCACTTAAAATTTAAATGTGCATTTTAATTTTTTTTCATTGAAAATTGATCCTTTTTTCATATAATATACCCTGATTACAGTTTCCTCAGCATAACTCTTCCCAATTTCACCCCATCACCTCCTCCATCTGCATTCTCCCATTTCCTGTCTGTAGAGGAAAAAGAAAAGGCTTGTAAGGGATAATAATAAAAAATATAACAAAATAAGATATAATATGATAAAACAAAAACTATCATACTGGAGTTGGACAAGATAAACAAACAGAAGAAAAATCCTAAAGAGAAGTTAAAAGAATCAGAGACCCACTCATTTACACATTCAGTAGTCCAATAATAACACTATACTGTTAGCCATAATATATATGCAGAGGACCTGGTACAGATTCTGTGCAGGCCCTATGCATGCTGCTTCAGTGTCTGTGAACTCATAGTAGTTTTGATCATTTTGTGTATGTATATTTGTGTGTATGTGTGTGTGTGTGTGTGTGTGTGTGTGTGTGTGTGTCCCTCTTGCCCTCCAATATCCCCTTAAGGACTCTTACACTATTTCCACTTCCTCTTATCAGGATTCTCTGACCTCTGAAGGAAGGAATTTGATTCAGAGCTTCCTTTTAGTGCCATGTGTACCAAGGACTTTCATATTCTGCATAACTGGCTGTATGTCTTTATATTTGTTTTCTCCTGTGGGAGAAAGCTTCTCTGATGATGGTTGAGAAAGACACTATGAATACTATAGAGTGTAGTCAGAAATTGTCATTTCATCACTACTATTTGTTGTGTATTTTTCTTTTTATATCAGTAGTAGTTGGTTTTGATTCTAGGTCCCTGGGTTACCCAAGGAGTGTTGGATATGAGTTCAATCTCATAGAGTTAATGCAAATCAAATATTTGGTGGTTCCTCCCACAAACTCTGTGTCATCATTGCCTTAGCATATCTTGCAGTCATGACACTGTCTTAGGGTTTTACTGCTGTGAACAGGCACCATCACCAAGGCAACATTTATAAGGATAACATTTTATTAGGGCTGGCCTACATGTTCAATCCATTATCTTCAAGGTGAGAGCATGACAGAGTCCAGGTAGGCATGCTGTAGGAGGAGTTGAGCATTCTACATCTTGTTCTGAAGGTAAAGAGGTGAAGCCTGGCTTCCAGGTAGCTAGTATGAGGGTTTTAATGCCCATTCTCACAATGACACACTCCCTCCAACAAGGTCACACCTATTCCAACATGGCCATACCCATTAATAATGCCATTTACTGGGCCAAGCATATTCAAGCCAACCCAGATACCATTGTTGATCAAAGGGTTTGTGGCTGGCTTGTTTTACATTTCTCCTTTGGCAGTGTGCAGAGTACATTCCTATACCAAACACACTAGAATGTAGGAGTGAAGGCTCTATGTAGGCACTAATTTATTTTCTCTACGTTTGATTAATTACCTAAGTGTTCTCTTCAGCAATTTCGCTTTATTATCAGTTTTTAGAGAGAATCCTACTTGTCTTGGCAACAGCCTGGTTTGTTTGAGATTACCCATAAGACCCCTGTGGCCAACAATTCAATTAGATGTAACTCAATCCTGGTACTGCAAGCTGTATTTGATGATATGGGATGGCCAATTTGGACTCGACCTCTCCCATTATTTGATGATTTTATTTAGATAACCTTTGTATATGTATATATTTCAGGAATCTTCTACCATATTAGCTTTTCACACTACCTCTGAAATGGCCCTTAGTTATGTATCCCCGTACTTCCTTGTTCTCCACTTTCCCTGTCTTCCTCACATGATCCTTCCATTCCAGTATCCCTATTCATTCATAAGGATCTATTCTATTTTTCTTCCCTACTGAGATGCATCTGTGCCTTCTAGTTCCTTACTCTGTACATATCTATGACTATAAGAAGTATAGTTTGTCTATCATTAAATTAATAGCTGACATTACAAATTAAGAAAATGCATACTGTATTTGTCTTTCTGGATCTGGAATTGGATGATTTTCTTTTAAATTCTGTTATTTACCTGGAAATTTTATTATGTCTTTTTTAATGGTTGAGTATTCCTCTATTGTATAAATTTCTGGATATTATGAATGGAGCAGTAATGAATATAGTTGAGTAGGTGTGTTGAAGAAGTATCCTTTGGGTGTATGTTTAGGAGTGGTATAGATGGATCTTGAGATAAAACACTTTTTAACTTACTGCAGAACCACCACACTAACTTTGATGTGCATCAAAGCTGAACACTGCTGCTCCTGACTCTTCTGAATAACAGACCTAATTAGTCTTAACATAGCTCATATTAGCAGGTAGTAATGAAATAAAATCTCATCAAGAATGATGCTACCTAATTCTCTTTGCCATCAAAATGAACTGTTAGTCCAAAGTTCGAAGGCCAGCTGGCTATAGCCACTGGCTCTCTTTGTAAACCTTGAAAATTTCTTTTAATTTATTTGTTTTACATGTTGTAGTGTTCTGTCTCCAACTAATGTATTAACTTTTGTATATTAATCTAATAACTAATATTTATTTGACTGAATGCTTTTGAAGAACAGAGGTTATATTATGTTTAGATCTGTAGCTCTTTTTGCCATCCACATATTTGAACTATTTTTTGAGTGATATAATATGTCCCTTTAAGCTTTCCTTTAACTGAAATAATAAGAGTCCTCAGACAAATAGGTTATTTATTTAATAATTGGGAGGTAAACATTAATGATCATTTGTTATTTGTCCCTGAGTTTATTTGATGCACATATATGTAGGTTAATATTAAAATTATAAGAATATGATTTCAAAGTGGTAGTTTCTCTAAAAATCAGTGGGCCTCTTTTACAACATTACTAACTTTTATGTAGACTAAATGATGTAGCAATTATTCTTCTGGACAGTTATATAAACTTATTCACTACTTGTCACACACTTAGGTAAGGTAACTTTTATTTCATCTACTAATTATGGAAATTGGTGACAACAAAGGAACTGTTAACTCATGATAAGGCCTTAGTTTGCTATTGACCTTACTTTATTTAGAAGCTATAATAAAAATGTCACTAACTGAACTTTTTATTAACAATATACCCATCTATCTCTCACAATTCTAGAGACTGAAGTGCTTGGCAACATCTCTATCTGTAGATGTCTTTTGTCGCTATTTTTTACCAGATGTTTGTTCCCTATATCCTCCATGTGTTTTATGTGATATCAGTGGTTTTGAGAAGCATTTTCTATCAGCACAAAACCTGTTCTGTTAGCTCTATCCTCTGGACTTCATCATTCCCATATAACCCAGGTCCTTATATTATTACTATATGGTTAGAAATTCAACAGAAGAATAGAAGTGCTTTAGAATACAAAAGACACAAGTCTTGTAACTGAGAAGAGTGGGTTTCAGAGGCAGCTTTGCTCTGTGGTTCAAGTCCTTAAATCTTAATCCTTTATGCTAGCAGTCATCAGACTAGAGAGTGGGCGTGTATCTACAGCTACATATGCCTGGTGACTTTACAAAATGGAAGGGTGAAATATACATAGATTCAAAGACTTAGAACATATATGTTCTAAGATTAAAGAAGCTGCTTAATAGTTAAAATGGTCCAGGAACCACCAAAAAGTCCAATACTTTAGAAGTGGAATGAGAGAGTCAGCAGATCATAGTCATTCAGAGCTGTTTTTCATGTTTAAGGCCAGCCTGGATTATATCAGACCTTGTTTCAAACCAATGAACAAACAAAAGACAGAGTAATAAGCTCCAACCCCTGGAAATAGGGCAATGAGTATAAACTCAGTAACTTATAATAAACTTGTCCAAACATTCATCTTCTTTCAATATAATTGGAAATTAATTTAGTGATTATGGAAGGACTCTTATAGATGATATCATCCCAGTTTGCCACTTTTCCAGACGAGAAGAGAAGATTTAAAGTGAGACTGGGAATTGATCAGAGAACAAAGATAATCATTCTTAAGCATAAAAATATAGAGTGAAAGAAAAAAGTGTAGGAGAAGATGACTGATATAGAGATAGGCTACAATAGAGGTGACCAGAGGTCTGCTGATTATATGAATTTGGATGAGTTTGGGTGCTATCACAGATGTCCATAGAAATGTAGAGGATGGTTCATGGCTATTTCTAGTGGGAGAGCAGCCTGCTGCCTCCTTCAGCTGACATGCAAATAGAATTTTCTGTTTCTACATTTCTTCCAGCACTTAGAAAATAATCCTACTTCCCCTAATTGCCTTAAGAACACTAACATCAACACTAAAAATCAAAGGTATATAGTAGAGTTTATGCCAAAAGATTTGGCAAAAAAGTTCTGTATCTAAAGAGTATAGGATAATGTGGATGGAGTCTCTACATTTTCTCCTGTGGTGGAGACAGTGTTGTGTGTGCCCAGAATTTTTATATTTTTACTCAGAATTGCTTCCTATATAAAGCTCCCTGTCTATTTCAGGAGTGAAGAAATATATATAATAGAGGATACCAAGGTGTTTGGAAAATAGCTAGACCGTGTTTTTCTAATGAAACTCTTTTCCTACCTCAGTCATAGAACAAGTTATATATATATATATATATATGTGTGTGTGTGTGTGTGTGTGTGTGTGTGTATGTGTGTGTGTGTGTGTATTATAAGTTTTAATTACTATACAAAATGGCAGATTTCATAATGGAATTTCCACACATATATATATATATTTGGTTGACTCTCACCACATATATTCCTCTCCCCCACATCTTCCTCTCTCCACCTCCAAGTAAACAGAACACAATTTTTCATGAATGTGAAGGGATCGTTTTTAAAGTATAATCTGTCCATTTGCAGGTTATTTCATTTAAGGATCTTTGATAAATACACAGCCAATTTCATTCTTAAAAATGTCCAGAATTTTTAATACTACACAGAGACATCCAGGAGTTACTTTTTTTTTATTGCAACGAATGTCCTCCAGTAATTTGCGATCCACATTCCTAATACAGAGACACCCAGGCAGAATGTTGGCTGATAATTTATAAGAATTCTATCTTAAAAGACTCTGGACAAAATGTTAGTAATAAATAAGTACAGAAAGCGATTTTAGTATCTAGAAATGAAATGAAGAACTTAGGTGGCTATTGCATTTGCTGCACTCTCATACAGCATCAGTTCTGTTATTGTTCTTGGCACTCACACTAATTGGCCACTCTCACACAGCTCACACTCTCTGGCTTTTTGTTCAAGAGTTTGAAAGGCTTGACTTTCTCATCTGAAAGCTGGCCCCTTGTAAGTGAACCATATGGAAATATAATAGTAAAAAAAAAAAACAGTTGTCTTCATAAGAGCTTTGTCAATATGAGTTAAAACTATAATTTGGAGAAAGCTAAATCCTTCAGTCATGTACACAAGATCTGTACAATACGATCTGTTCATAAGATCCTCTTATGAACACTGATTGACTGAACAAAGCCTGTTGTCTTCTGTGTGTGGGGAATGTGTCGGTTTGTCAATAGTGCCACAGAAATGTGAACCAAGGTTTCATAAGTGGAGTCACAATAAGATAGTGTGTCTGCAGATTCTGTCCTGAGATTCTGAGTCCGTCCCTGGAAATATGAATGAATATGTGGAATGTATAAAGCGAAAGAGACTCTTTGTTAAATTACATTGATATTGTTTTTGATTAAATGATTCACTTTATGAAGTGTGATTCCCAAAGTGCTTTAGGTAACTTTTTAAGCAGGGAGCATGTCAGAGCTTATCTAGTGTTTATAAATGTACAGATGCACATATACATGTGTGTGGTTCACATAGACATCAAAGGACAGCTGCTACTATTGTTTGTCAGGCACCATTCATTTCTATTTTTTTTTTGTGAGGTCTCTCATTTGAACTCAACCTGGTGGCTTAGACTGACTAGAAAGAGCTAGGTATCTGTCTCCATCTCAAGTATGAACTACCATACCTGTATTTTGTCCTGGGGATTGAACTTATATACTTTTGTTTAAAAGGCAAGCACTGGGCTGTCTCCTATAATCCATAGATAAAATACTCTACATATTTGTGATAAGGGGATAGGTGAATCACTTCAGAATATTAGCTCTACCTCATGGCTTAAGATTGTAATTATAGTAAAAGAAGTCTAAAGGAAAAGAGCAGAGTGATTTACTTACCATTTCATATCTAAAATCAGGGGTTACTGAGTTTCCTGTCTTTTCTCTGAGGAAGCAATACATCACTGAAAGTACTTTAGAGAAAGTAAACTTTAAAGACAAAAAAAACCTCCATATTTTATCTTAAGACAGAAGTGTTTAATTTTATTTTATAGTTAATTTAAATGGATATATAATAATTATATATATTTATAGAATAGGTAGGTTGATTCCCTACATTGTTCCATAGCCTGTGGTAATCTCCATGCTACGTTGTTCTTGAGATTAAAATTGTAAAATTGCACAAATGAGTGAAAACACATTGTATTATTGTATATAATGTGGAAAACTGTTGCTACCTTGTCTTGGCTGTAATGAGTAATGTGGTAACTGTGAAAAGAGCTAACTTTCGTTGATGCCTCATTACATTTCCTTGGTATAGATACACAGGGGTGGAATCACTGGATCATAAACGACAGCTACTCTTATTTATTTTAAAAACTTCCACAGAGTTTTATATTCTCTATTCTAATTCATATTCTTACAGAAGGTATAAAAGAAGTTAACCATTTCTCCAGCAGCATAAGACATTTTATTTTTCATTTATTTATTTTTTGAGACAGAGCCTCATGTGTATGAGAATGTCCTTGAACTTCTTATCTTCTTGTCTCTAAGTGTTAGACTTAGAAGTATGTGTTCCTACACCCAGCTTTTTTTATTACTAGTAATATTATTCAGGATTCTTCCAAACTTATGAAGCCATCTACCAACTAGCTACAATAATACTCAGTGTTGAGTTTTAAGTATTTTGTTCCATTTTTCATTCTAGATCTTCACAATTATGTATAATATGGAATTCTCTATGTGTGAGTTTCTCTACTTTCAAAGATTCAATCTCAGGTCTATTTCTGTCTACTAAAATTTTTTGAAATCCACAAACTCACGGTAGTGTTTAGCAATGATGTAACATAAATTAATACCTCATGGTGACACAGCTTCTAATATGACTTTACTAGTATTTGGTCCATAAATTTTATGTAGCTTTTACTACGGATAAAGGTTCAGCTAAATCTCTCATATTTTATTGTTGAGAGCACCATGAAGTTGAAATAACAAAACATTTGAAAATGGAGCAATAGGATGCAGAAGCAGGCAGATTTCTGAGTTTGAGGCCAGCCTGGCCTACCGAGAGTGAGTTCCAGGACAGCCAGGGCTATACAGAGAAACCCTGTCTGGAAAAGAAAAATAAATTAAATTGTCTAAGCCTTTTGTCTATATTTATTTCTTGAAACTATGTAACAAAATTAATTGTAATCAGTATCATCTTATGGCCAAATTATTTTTTATGACATATAAAGCAATTTTAAAAAGAAAAGAAAAGAAAAGAAAAGAAAATCTTGTTTCCTGCATTTTCAAGATAAAACTTTTTTATTTGCATAATAGTATGGTTGAGGGTCAATGAATACTATGAAGAATATACATTTTTCTCATAAAACTGTCCATATATATATATATATATATATATATATATATATATATATATAATTTCTCTGCCTTACTGCTTTGAAATTATGTGATATCATGTGGATAGAAAAAATTTTTCTCATCAATGCAACTGATCTTGAACACAACAAATGCTACCTATATTTAAATAGATCTCTGAGTCGTCCTTAAGGCCCTCAATCATTTTGGTCATAGACATATCTTAGTATATTTTCTTTTGTATAAGTGAATGAGAAGTTGAAGAACATGCTGCTGGCATAGAGCCATGGATATCTTGTTATAAACTTTCTTTGAAGAAGATTCAAGGAAAGACAAAGCAAACATGATATCTGGAGTCATTGTCTTACAAAGCCAGTAGTACTATGATAGGGGACCCAGGCTGGTTATTTCATCTAATATTAATTGCAGCTGGAGACTTAACCTCTGTATGCCATAAGATAGGATATACTTGTATACATTTCCAACTGACCAACGTTTAAGACATATGTAGACTGAAGAAATTAGCAGAGAGTTTTCCCCTGTAACAATAAAATAAGATAGAAAGCAAAAAAAGTGTATTTAGATTATTGAAGTTGCTATTGTAGGGTTAGCTTTGATTCTACCTTTAGAACAGGAATTAATGACACTACAAATGAGAAGGGTGCTTATAGCATGCTGGCTACATCTGCACCTCTGGTAAGATTTCTTATTACCCTTTTTTTCTTGCTTGTCAGGACATTTCAAGAACTAGTAGAAAGATAAAGTCCTTGTGGCTTAGTGGATGCTTTATTCCTGTTTAATGGACAACAGTTAAGAATGTATAGTATCCACTAACAGGTTTGAGTATAGCAATCCTGGAGGTAGATGTAGCACTCAGTAGGATGATATAATGAGGAAAATAGTCTTACCAAATCACATGCAAATTTGCATTTTTATTAGGTAAAAAATTTATCAGATTGGGCATACTCTGAAGTTCATAGAAAGCAGGAATTTCTGTTCAATTAAAGAGTCATAGTAGCCTGTGTTGACAAGACAAGTTCTCTCTCTCTCTCTCTCTCTCTCTCTCTCTCTCTCTCTCTCTGTCTGTCTGTCTCTCTCTCTCTCTGTGTCTGTCTCTCTCTGTCTCTGTCTCTGTCTCTCTCTCTCTCTCTCTCTCTCTCTCTCTGTCTCTCCTCTCTCTCTCTCTCGCCCTGTCTGTTTTCCCTGTTTTTTGCTCTTTCTTTCTCTCACTTTCTCTCTCTCTGTTCTCTTTGTTCTCTCCTGCTCCCACCTGCTCCTCCATCTCCTCCTCCAACTCTTCCTTGTACTACTACTATTGCTACTACTGCTGCTGCTGCTGCTTCTGCTCCTGTTGCTATTACTACTGCTATTCCTCATAGGATTCTTTTGTTGCTGTCCATCCATTTTCTCAAATTTGGACAAGGCATTTAGAAAATCCTCATCTAATGCCAAATTATGACATTGAAACTGCAAAGATGGTGGCCTTGGGAATATGTAGAACAAGTAATTTGTTTTCTATCCCCCTACACCCCTACTTTCTCACTTTACTTCCTGAAAAGTTTATAGTTTTGACAAGAGTCCTCTCAGTTCTCTGGGGACCTTTCAAATGAGTTGTATCATGAGAGTTATGTTTAAAATTTCAATGTAAAACAAAATTAATCAGATTTTTTTTTAGAAAGGAATATCTCAAAGCAATTTTTTGCATAAGGACCATTAGTTACTACATTTGTGAATGACTTAGTACTGATATAATGCAGAGATTTGTTGACATTTCAGTTAAGAGGCTGAATTTTGTTTCATCAGAGGGTAGAATAGTTTAATGGAAAAACATACACAGGGTGCATCTTGTTTTTTCTCTCTCAGTCTCTGTCTTTTTGTGGTTATGAATGTGTGTGTATGTGTCTCTGTTATGTGTGGTTATATGGGCCCTGAATGTATGTATATGTGTGTGAGTGTGTGTGTATGTGTATTTGTGAGTGTTATGTGTGTATTTGAGCATGCATGTGCATACATATAATTTGAAGGTAGAAACTCACTCTGGAAACATTTTCTCTGAAATATCACATGACCTGTAGACATTGGTCTTTGATAGCTTAAAAACTTTGTTCTACAGCTACTTTTCTGTGATGGCTTAACTGTCTATTTAATTTACTTTGTGACTCAGATAGTTTTCAACTATTTTTTGAAGATATAGTTATTCTGTTGTATGTATATTAATGTTTTCCCTGCATATATGTCTATATAAGAAACATATATCTGATGCCCACAGAAGTCGGAATAAGGATTCAAAGACACTAGAACTGGAGATATAGATAGTTTTATGCCACATTGTGGGTTCTGGGAATTAAACCAATGTCCACTGTAAGAGGAGTAGGTACTTTAATCCACCAGGTCATCCTCTAGTCCTAATATCAGCTATTCTTAAAAATCAAAATAACCATGTGTGATCTTTTGTGATTGGGTTACCTCACTCTGGATGATATTTTCTAGTTCCATCCATTTGCCTAAGTATTTAATAAAGTAATTGTTTTTAATAGCTGAGTAGTAATTTATTGTATAAATGTACTACATTTTCTGTACCTATTCCTCTGTTAAAGGACATCTGGGTTCTTTCCAGCTTCTGGCTATTATAAATAAGGCTGCTATGAGCATAGTGGGGCAAGTGTCCTTGTTATATGTTGGAGCATCTTTTAGGTATTTACCTAGTAGTGGTATAGCTGGGTCCTCAGGTAGTACTATGTCCAATTTTCTGAGGAACTGAGAGACTGATTTACAGAATGGTTGCATCAGCTTGCAATCCCACCAACAATGGAGGAGTGTTCCTCTTTTTCCACATCTGCTCTCATCTGAGACTTTATCTTAGCCATTCTAACTGGTGTGAGGTGAAATCTCAGGGTTGTTTTCATTTTCATTTCCTTGATGACTAAGGATGTTGGACATTTTTTTAGGTGTTTCAAATCCATTTGATATTCTTCAGTTGAGAATTCTTTGTTTACATCTGTACACCATATTTTTTTGTTTTTGAATTTTTATTAGATATTTTCTTATTTACATTTCAAATATTTCCCATTTTCTTAGTTTCCCCACCAAAAACCTCATATTCCATCCCCCCTCCCCCTGCTTCTCTGAGGGTGTTTCCACACCAATCCATCCACTCCCTTTTCCCCATCCTGTCATTCTGCCACACTGGGGGTCCTTCACAGGACCAAGTGCCCAAGGCTATCCTCTGCTACAGATGGACCTGGAGCCATTTGTACTGTTTGGTTCATGGTTTAGTTCCTGGGATCACTGGAGAGTTTGGTTGGTTGATATTGTTGTTCCTCCTATGGGCTGAAAACCCTGTCACCTCCTTCAGTCTTTTCTCTAACTCCTCCATTAGGGACCCCGTGCTCAATGGTTGACTGCAAGCATCAATCTCTGTATTTGTCAGGCTCTGGCAGAGCCTCTTAGAAAACATCTATATCAGGCTCCTGTCAGCAAGCACTACTTGGCATCCACAATAGTGTCTAAATTTGGTAACTGTATATGGGATTGACAACCAGGTGGGGTGGTCCCTGAATGGCCTTTCCTTCAGTCTCTTCTCCATTCTTTGTTTCTGTATCTCCCTCTATGGGTATTTTGTTCCCCCTTCTAAGAAGGACTGAAGTATCAACACTAAGAAGTCTTCCTTCTTCTTGCACTTCATGTGGTCTATGAATTGTATCTTGGGTATTCTCAGCGTTTGGGTTAATATCCACTTATCAGTGAGTGGATACCGTGTGTGTTCTTTGGTCATTGGATTATGTCACTCAGTATGATATTGTCTAGTTCCATCCATTTGCCTAAGAATTTCATGAAGTCATTGTTTTTAATAGCCATTTAGTGCTCCATTGTGTAAATGTACTATATTTTCTGTGTCCATTCCTCTGTTGAAGGACATCTGGGTTCTTTCCAGCTTCTGGCTACTATAAATAAGGCTGCTATGAAAATAGTGGAACATGTGTCCTTGTTATATGTTGGAGCATCAAACCTGATAAATAACTTCAGCAAAGAGGCTGGATATAAAATTAAACAAATGAGTAGCCTTCCTCTACTCAAAGGATAAACAAGCTAAGAAGGATATTAGGGAAATGACACCCTTCACAATAGTCACAAATAATGTAAAATACCTTGGTGTGAATCTAACCAAGCAAGTGAAAGATCTGTATGACAAGGACTTCAAGTCTCTGAAGAAAGAAATCAAAGAAGATCTCAAAAGATAGAAAGGTCTCCCATGCTCGTGGATTGGCAGGATAAGTATAGTAAAATGGCCATCTTGCTGATAGCAATCTATAGATTCAATGCAATCCCCATCAAAATTTCAACTCATTCTTCAAAAATTAAAAAGAGCAATTCTCAAATTCATCTGGAATAAAAAAAATACCAGGATAGCAAAAACTATTCTCAACAATAAAAGAACTTCTGGAAAAATCACCATCCCTGACTTCAAGCTGTATTACAGAACAACAGGGATAAAAACTGCATGTTATTGGTACAGAGATAGGCAGGTAGATCAGTGAAAGAGAATTAAAGACTCAGAAAGTAACCCACATACCCATGGTCACTTGATCTTTGACAAAGGAGCTAAAACCATCCAGTGTCCAAAAAAAAAAAAAAAAAGACAGCATTTTCAACAAATTGTTCAACTAGAGGTTAGCATGTAGCAGAAGGCAAATCGATCTATTCTTATCTCCTTGTGCAAAGCTCAAGTTCAAGTGCATCAAGGACCTCCACACAAAACCAGATACACTGACACTAATAGAAGAGAAAGTGAGGAAGAGCCTCGAACACATGTACACAGGGGAAATTTTCCTGAACTCAATCCCATTTTTATAGGGTTATTTGATTCTCTGGAATCTACCTTCTTAAGTGGATATTAGTGTCAAAACTTGTAATTTCCAAGATACAATTCACAGACCACATGAAACACATGAAGAGGGAAGAAAAAAGAAGGGGGAACAAAATACTCATGGGAGAAAATACAGAGGCAAAGTGTGGAGCAGAGAGTGGAGGAAAGGCCATCCAGAGACCATCCAACCTGGATGTCAATCCTATATACAGGCACCAAACCCAGACACTATTGCAACAGAAAAGAATGCTTGCTGACAGGAACTTGATGTAGCTATCTCCTGAGAGGGTCTGCCAGAGCCTGTCAAGTACAGAGGAGGATGCTCACAGCCACTCATTGGACTGAGCATGGGGACCTCAACAGAGGAGCCAGAGAAAGCACTGAAGGAGGTGAAGAGGTAAGAAACCCACAGGAAGACCAACAATATCAACCAATCAGACTTCCCAATGCTCCCAGGGACTAAACTACTAACCAAACAGTACACATGGAGTGACCCATGGCTCCAGCCACATGTGTAGCAAATGATGGCTTTGTCAGGCAACGATGGAAGGAGAGGCCATTAGTCATGTAATTCTTGATGCCCCAGTGTAGGGGAATGTAAGGGCAGGAAGGTGGGAGTCAGTGGGTGTGTGGGAGAATACCCTCATAAAAACAGTTGGAGTGGGTATGGGAGAGGGGGTTTCCAGAGGGGAAATCTTGAAAGTGGATAACATTTGAAATGTAAATAAAGAAAATATCCAATAAAAGAAAAGAAAAAATCAAAATAACAATTTTCATCATATAAGATATCTTGAATTATATGTGCGTCTTTCATAGAATTAAAACTAACTACAACGCTAATGAAAATTGAACAAACTTAGTATTTTATAGATATGAACTATTTTAGGATGTATATTAATCTTGAACTAATTATTATTATATAGATTTTATAGATCAGAATATTCTGTTCTAAAAGAATAATTTCTCCTGGCTTATCAAATCATCTGTATTAAAGCCTAAATTTATTATAAGGTCATCTTTCTAGAGAAAGGAAGAGCTCAAAATTCTTGCTCTAGCAATCACTAAATACATTAAAGTAAAACTTCTTAGCATCCCATCATATTAGATAGCAACTAATCTTTTTCTAAAACCATCTTTTAAATCAGGGACCAGTGAGTTGGCTCAGTGGGTAAAAGCATCTGTCTTATATTTGTGGAATAGAGTTCAACCCAGAGACCCACATGGGTAATAGAAGAGAACCAATTATGTTAGTTATACTGTAATCTTTATACATGATCATATGCCTCTCTACCTTCACAAGATAAATAAAATGTAGTCAGTTTTTTAAAAATTAAATTAGTATTTTTTTTGATTCATCACCTCTCAGTACTGTGTGTTTCTATTAATCACCTTGTGACATGACGTGTAATCATCGGAGGCTTGCATCTAAATGCTCTGGAGATTTATGATTTAGTTTCAAATGTTTAAAGTACAATATAGTATGTTTTCTATAACCCTAGAGGAGAAGGATATGTGTACAATTTATATAGATAATACCATCTGTAAAAACATGTGCTAGTGTCCTACTTTTTCTCAAGCCTGACTTACTTTTAATGTTTGTATTATGCTCTTGCATCTAAAAAATGTAAGTTAGTGGTTTCCCTTCTCTCTGGACTGCCCCTTCCTGATATACTAAGGCAATATGCACATCATGCAGTCCTTAACACATCCTATTTCAATATTGAACTATTTGCCTTATTCCAGACAATATGGTCATGTAGTATCTGTTTCTTCATCTGAGAAGCATTTTGGAAAACAGCTCTTTGTGTGTGTGTGTGCAGCTTTATATTTGAGTGTCCCGCGCAACCTCCCGCCAGCAGGAAAGACGCGGCACACTCAGGATCCTTCTGCAGTATAAGCTTTAATGCATCTTGAGAGGGAGAGCATAAGCTTCACAAACGAGGAGGGACCCCAAGGGCCTAAAACCCTTCCCTTATATAGAAAGCTAAGCTCGCCTGGGACGTGGCAGTCTCTGATGGGCTCCTGTTGCCTCAGGCCACATGACGTGTTCCAACTGTCAGATTAATAAAGGCGGGAAAACCTTCCAGCGCATGCGCACAGACTTGTTAATGGCAATGATGTGATAAGGATAGCTTCCCACATTTGAGGACTTAGCAGAAACAACACAAAGCAATTCAACATCAAAGTTTTTGGGAAAATCAATGAATAGTTTACCTCTCTGTCTTTGCTCTCCAAACTTTATCATATATCAAAAATGGCCTTATTTCTATGAAAAATGGGGATGCATTATTTCTATTATTTTCTCTATCTTGCCCCTAATATTTCAAGTTGCATGAAGAATATTGGATCCTCAGAGCTTACCTGGCCTCATCCTTTACTGATTCATGCATTTATTCGTCTAAAATTTTTTACTGTCTTCTAGAAGAATGGGGTATGTCTATATGTGCTGACATGAAGGAATGTTCAGGATCCATGTTAAGTTGACAAAGAAAATTGCTAGTGTTTTTCTTTCACAAAACACAAAATGAAGCAAATCCACTTATTTATGAGTAGGTGCAGATTAATTAGAATGCTCTATACTAAGTCATTGGCAGTGGTTACCGGGGGAAGAAAAATTACATGGATATAAGAGCAGAGAGGACAACATGAGCAAACCTGTTGTTTATGATTTTTTTTATTTTTTAGTATTTTCTTACTATTAAACTACCAGTTATTATAAATAAGCACATTGTAGCATCTTTATTACTATAAAATACAAGCATGTACAGAGGACCTCTTACATTTCCCTAAATGAACCCAGCTCATTTTCTATTGAGCTTCTCATCTTCGATACATACTGTTGTACAATGCATCATTCTTAACTCCTGGGCTCTAAGTGTCATGTAAGATTTCAGAGCATTAATTTATGACTACCATGTGCTTGTCTAACTTGTCTAGTATTTTGACTGTCAATTATCTGTCAAAACTGCAGACCTTCTGAAGTCCTGGTGTCTACCATAAAATTAACAATTCCCATGGTAGCATTTAAGAAAGTGAGCCATCTGTCCTAGTGAGCATAACTGACAGACAGCCCAAGTCACTGCTCTTGGAATCTAATGGAGAATTTGCTGCTACAATATGTTACCCAGAGGCTGTTTCCAGTCAAGGCCTCCTACTAGCTCAGGTCCATTCCTATGACTTTCAGAACTGCTCTAATGTGCAACCTCACCCATGAACTCTCTACGAGCTCCCTGCTTTGAACTGTAGATACACCCATACTCTTCCATCATGTCTTTTTCCATCCTATCTTAATTTTTTTCAAATATCTCAGTCTTTCAGCATCTCCTGAAGACTCTTCTTTTTCCACCTGCTCACTATAAGGTTGTTCCCATAATTTTTTTGCAGAACAATTCTTGTATGCCTTTTTGAGCCTGTTCTTTGATTCCTAACTCGGCTACAAAGATATATGATATACATATGAAAAGGTATATAAATATTCAATATTTTATTATATCTACCTTCTAGGTGAAAACCATAGACTTAGAAAACTATTATGTTAATTATTTTGTGTTTAGTATTTGGTTCAGCTTGTCCATAGTGGGTTTTGTAATGAATGTTTGGATAAATGAAGACTAAAAACATAATCTTATCTAGTATGAATATATTCAGGTCAAAACAATCCAAACTGCTCACTTTTCAGGTAGTACTACCAGTCTGTTTGAAGACAGTTATGAGTCAGTTTAATATCATAAGCTCCAAGCCTATGTTTCACGACACTGTTGTTGAGCTTCCCCATGCCCAAAATATTTTCCTGAGTTCAAGTGAGTTTTCACACGCATGATCTTAATTTATCCAAACTTTAAAGCCCTGAAATATCACTGAATCTCTCTCATTACTAAAAGAAACAGCCTTGATTAATCACTTTAAACATTTCAAAATAATCCACCAGTTAACCTATATTTAACATAAGCATGCATTTATACGAGACTATTCATTGGTAGAATAGTATATTCTTGGAGAGCTTCAAAATCAAGTTGCATTTCTTAATCCTTCAAAGAAGGAGTAAGATTTAGAATGTTTCTATTTATTACTATGCAATTGTAAACTCCTTTTCAGATAGATATAAATGGATAGAGATAGCAAGATAAATTGTTATAATTATTACTGTGTTATTCAATTCTAATCTTATATTGTAATGAAAGTAAACATAAGAATGCTTTCTTCTTGCACCATAAGATAATTTTTTAAAAATAAATATTTTATTCATCTCTCTGCATCTACATTGTTAGATGTCCTCTAAACTACTGAACTATAAAGGTCAATATTTTCTTCCTTATAATAATAATAAGGACAATAAAATAAGTAGTGTATTCCTAGTGTCTATCACATGTCCTCAAATTAGTATGTCAAATGCTATAATTCCTAAGACTCAGAGAAATTAAATAAGTTGTATGTGTGTACACAGCTGACAACTATGTCATCAAAGATTTAAACTCAGATGCATCTTAACTTGTAATGTAACTCCTCATAATTAAATTGTCTTGAACTTGGAACCATCTGGAAATGCTGTAAAAGTCTGTTTTCTGTAAAAAGCCTAGAATGATTTTCTAACAATCATTGTATTTTTCTCTGAATTCAAGTGAGAGTCACTCAAATTTTAAGGCAGCAGAAAGGGGTACATGATTTTGAAAAATCATGTCAGAAGTAGGCACTGTGAAAAAATATACAGGATGATAGATAGAACTATCAAAGAAGAACATCTAGAAGACATGTTCTGAAGGCTCTATAGGATAAGACTACAGCCTGAAGTTGTAGGCAAGGCAAGGAAAAGAAGGCTAAAGTAGGATTTTACATTCTACACTTCACAAGCATAAACCTTTGTTAAAGTACACAGCCTCATATATATATTTTTCTTCCTGTGTAAAGGAAAAATATGCTTCAAAGAATGAGAGCTTTAATTAATAATACACTCTAGTAGGCACTATGTTTCTAGAGGCTTTTTCAGGATCATTTGATTTGTATCCAATAACAGAGTCAGTACTTATGTAGGATCACTGTCAGTTTTATGGCTAGGATAACTGAAGCACAGTGAGGTGAAGTAAAAGAGTGGTTCTGAGCTATTTGAGAATTACTGACAGTAGAGGATGAAATATATACTTGATACAAAGTAGGGATGTTCTAAATGACTGTAAACAACCTCCAAAATTAATGTTCTTGAGAGATGGTACCAAGCCTCTAATTTTTAGTGCTATAATATTCTGAATTTTTTTACTGTGAATGAAACCAACTGATTGGATGGTCATGGACATGGCACAGGTGTATTTCTTGGAGATGACCATTTAATGGTAAACAAGCCTCTACCTCCATGATAATTACCCTTTGCTAAAATAGACAGCATGCTGACAAGATACATGAATGAAATTTACTGAATTGGCACAGTATTTGTAAGTCACATTTGGTAAATTTAGTTTTGGAATTATTTCCTCAAAAATATCACACAGGAACAGAGATCTATAGTCTTTCCTTAGCTTTTGGTATTTTCAGTGGGAACTAGAAGAAAAAAATTGGCTTTATTTAACTCTAAAGTATCATGGGTAACTGACTACAGTTCTCTTTTTTTTTTGTAATTTTTTTCTACTACTAATTTAGAGCCCTAATTACAGTGATGAATTAATGTGTGAAAATTAATGGATCTGTGAATAAATAAAAACATCCAGTTGTCTTAAACTATTAATTCATAAGAGTAAGTTCATTTCTGAAAGAAAAACAAGTGAATATTGAAGAGTGAATTTCAAACAGACATATGTGCCAGAATTTTAGTTGCCTGTAAAAGAAGTAATGATTTGAAAGTGAGTCTTGGTAGCTATTTATAACAAGAAGTGAGTAGATAATTTTTGGACTTATTTACCTAAACACCCATACTAAAGAATGGTTTTGAATTTCAGAAGTGTCATTTTAACACCAATTTTTAAAATTGAATCTCATTTATGATTCATATCACAAAAGCTTTTTTAAAAGAGCATTAATGTTCAACACAATAGCATCATTCAGCTTATACCATAACCTTATGTATCATGAAACCTCTTCTCTTAGTCTTATATGTATAATCAGCAGATATGCTGTCTTTGAACTTTGCTTTTGAAAAGTATTCTATAACTCTTCACAAATATGCAAACATCATTTTCACACTTGATGATAATTTGTTGATTTGCCTTAGTACTGTATGACCACCTAACCTTTACATTTTAGTAGTGTTATATAATTTAACTAGTTCCTGGTTCTTAAATCAGCTCATGCATTTGCAAGATAGATTCATTACACCAGAGTATTTTATAATCTGAGAAGTTGAAATGCATACATTTAAATAATTCCCCCTGTTTAAGTACAAAGATGTAGAAACTAGGGCAGTCGTGAGAATCAGAACTACTTAGTGAGAATAATGGTGTATTTCAAGTAGACATTTCAGAGTTGTGATTGTAGTCTTGTCATCTGAGAACAAATACATAACTTCCTTTTGTCTTAGTTTGTATCAATCTGTCTCATCTAACCAATTTAACAGTTCTATTTTTATTTACCTAAAAAAGAAAATATCTTTGTTTCCCTCACTAACTACTGACATTTCCAACCTAATCTAGACAATATAGAAACATGATAAATCATACAATGTGCTTTCCAGTAATTAATTCAGGAGCATGTCTGTGTCTAGTACACGCTATTCACTACTTGATCATGAAAGTAAGGGAGATGTATATAACCAAATCTCTATGATGACAGTGCTCTTAACTATCTCTGAGTTTGTTGTCAAGCAAGGTGAAATATGTGAGGATTCCTTCATTCTGTTTTCAGACCTCTTCAGTGTGACAGTTTAAAATTGTTGTGGGGCTTGCATCCAAATGGAGAAAGGTCAGAGGAAGATTAGGTTTTCTTCCTGCCAAACTGGTTGTATATCATGAGAAAACAAACTGTCACAATTGGAGGAAGACAGATCCTATTCATTTTTCTTTATCGGATTTTCCCAATGTACTATGGCAACTAAGAGAACATTCACAAGTGATCCTTTAAAGTGACACCAGACAGAGAATCCTTAGATTAGATTGATCCTTGTCATTAGTATTTTATTATAGTGAATTACTGTAGTCACTCTCCAACATTCCAAGATCTCAGTTCACAAAAGTGATTACAAACAAAATGAGTTACTGGGGAGACTCAGTGCTCTACAACCATTATTTGCAGCAAAGAAGCCAACTTTGCAAAGGTCTTACCATGCTTTTGGATTCTTTGTTTAGAAGCCATTATTAGGCTTCTAAATATTCTGGCAATTTTCTATGAGATATGACATGTTTGACTCTTTAGAATTATTATTGGTTCCAGATGATATATATCTGTTGAATTAACATTTGCTTTTGTAATACAGAACTATCTAGCATAGTATATGTTAATCCCACTGATGAAAGCAGAAAGACTACTGACCCAAATCATGGCCAAATTAATTACAGCAAGCTTTTTTATTCATGTATAGAAGTCTCTCCCAAAGTCAAGGTGTAAGAGTTCATCATTCGACATGGGGAAAATAAGGGCTTTTATAGATCCAGAGTAGAGCTTTTCAAAATCGGGGATTTGGCAGGCAAGTAGAAAGAGCATAAACATAATAAGTTGGTCATAACCACGTCTGGGGAAAATGCACAGTTACAAAGTAGTCATAGAAAGATAGTTATAGCAAGGTGGACATAACAACTTTTGAAACATAGGCATGGTTGTCATTTCCTGGAAAAGGCAGTACAGAACCACTTATAGGTAAAGATACTTGTAGAGTATAGCCGATCTTTCTGAAACAGTTTAATTCATGAATAGGAATGAATCCAAACAGAAATGAGTACAGTTTGTTTTTACTATACTATGGCTTTGAATGCCAAGATGGATACAGGGTGGTTTATCACATACTCATTCTAACAGTGAACAGTGATAGTTCACTGTTTGTTTACATGTTAATTATTCTCGCCATTCCTCAAGTTCCAGGTTTAAAGGTAGGTAATGATTAGGGTCCTAATTCCACTTGAATATTTAAGAATTACATATTGATACATGGAATGAGCTTAGAGTTCAATCTAATGAATAACTATTCAAATTATTATATAACATATATTCTTGTTAATTTTATTAATAGACTATATGCTGCGTTTTTATATGTAACAATATATGCCATCTATTTTACATGTTAATGTTGCTTACCATATTGAAAAATAAGTACTTACCAATAGTTTGAAGTTCAAAAAGCCAATATTTAATACTAGGTGGCCTACTAAGTTACAAGTTTAGGAAAGTTGTCTAAAAAGGTTAAAGCTAAGCTTTCAGTCTTCTGTGTACCGGACAAGGCATACTTTTATCAGGACTGAGGTTTTCCTTATCTGTGCTATATCTTTAATTTGTTCTGTTTCATTTAGAGGATTTTTAGTTTCAAATCCTATTTTATAGAGTCACTGTACTGTATTGGATCAGTTCCCATATGAAAATGACAGATAATATGTCATTGTAATCATTACAGTTCTGTGGCTAGGTATCTATAACTCAGAAGGATGTCTGTATGTAAAACATGGCAGATCTGTGCCCTGGAATCTAATTTTTTTCAGATAAAAAGAAGGTATTTATTCAGTGATTTTGATATATAAATCTCTAAATCTCTTAATAACCTTTTTTTCTCCTGTTAGATAATCTTTCTCTGTCTCAGGTATATGAGGCTGGGGGATACTCTATTATATGACAACAGAAAAAGAAGTTAATAAAGGAGAAGGATCCAGATATCTCCTTACACATCTGACATCAAAGAAGCTATAATATATGGTGCACTATGAGTGATCAATTACTTAGAAATCTAATGACTCTCTTCATCAAAATAATTTAGTTAATTCTCAACCACATGAGAGGGATAATTTAAGTCACTAGAGTCTGGAAACAAAGAGGTGAAAACCCAAAACAAGAATTTAAGAAGCTTTCTTGCATAAGGGAAAGGAAAAAGTAATTCTAATGGTCCATTTGGAAAAAGAAAGTGTCTTATATGGTAATGAGGGCTTTGAATAAACGTTGAATTATTTATTGGTATAGGCAATGCCAAAATGTTCCATTTTGAAATAGAACAAAATGGATGACTGTCAGGAAAATCAGGTGTAGGAAGGAAGCAAATTTTAGGCTTAGGTGAAGAGAATTTTAGAGAAATAAATTAGTAGCGATATGCCCTGGACAGAAACAGACACAGGTATTCTCAGCAGCTTCTAGGAAACATTATTTTTCAGAAAGTAAGAAGTCTATGTAATGAACTGAGCAGAATTATCTAGAATTTGTTAACCATTTAGGGATTGCTATGGAAAAAGTGGATACAAGTAGAAAATCAAGACTCCAGTACAATAAAACTTGAAAATCCTTAAAGTGGTTTGGAGCTGTAATTTTGAAGAGTAAAAGAAAGCCATGACTGCATTTTCAATACATTTAGAAAACAGGACTAATGTGTATGTTATGACACTTGTTTAGGGGTATACTGATGAATATTTCTTGGGAAGGATAAGAATTTGTCACCTGTGAAGAAGAAACTTCAATTGAGGATTTGCCTAGATTTAATTGACCTGTTTTCATGTATATGGGAGCATTTTCTTGGATGCTAATTGATGTAGGAGGGATAAGCCCACTGGTGGGACCCACAGGGCAAGTGGAGCTAAGCTGTATAAGTAAACTAGCTGATTTTGAGTCAGAGAGATAGAAAGAGATAGAGATAGAGATGGAGATGGAGATGGAGATGGAGATGGAGATGGAGATGGAGATGGAGATGGAGATGGAGATGGAGATGGAGATGGAGATAGAGATAGAGATAGATAGATAGAGAGAGAGAGATAGAGAGATAGAGATAGATAGAGAGAGAGAGAGAGAGAGAGAGAGAGAGAGATAGAGAGAGAGAGAGAGATGTTGAATGCCTATAAAAAAGCACTCAACATTGCTCAATGGCCTCTGCCTCAGTTTCTTCTTTCAGGATGCTGCCTGGAGTTGCTGTTCTGAATTCCCTATGTAATGAACTGTTACAAAGAAGTATGAGATGAAATAAAATCTTCTGCCCTTGCATTGTTTTGGTTGGAATCCTTTTTGTGTTCTCATTACAGTGAAATGGTAGCTCTAAGGGTCTTTGAACTAGAAAACTAAAGCATAACAGTGTCCTCACCTAGGAAGAAAGAGATTGTAGGAGTAGAATGGTGGCAAGGGTCTCACATGTTCATATTCTAACTAAGTCTCACATGGTACATCAGAACAGTGTATCAAGGAGATCATCTACTCTCATTATGGCTACTGATGAACAGTCTGAGATGAAATATATCTTTGGCCACTCTAAATTTGTAGATATTACTTAATGCTCAATTCTAGTGTTAGGTCAAGAAGGGAGTGATTCCAACAAGGAAAGACTCTGTGTTTACAATGTGATCCACTGTCCAGTTCAGTATAACAAAAAAGGAAAGACACCATTAATTTTTATAGTAAGCTTCAGGAAGAGAATAAAGAAGGGAAGATTGGTAGAAAGGAGATGGATTTTCATGTATAGCAACTGGGAATATGAAAAAAAGATGAAGAATGTTATTTCAGGCCAAAGAGCAGAACAAGCAGCATGAGAGATAGCAAGTGAGCCTTGTTTAAGAATGAGGAATGACAGACAGAAGCAAGTTGTCCTCTGAGGTACTCCACCCAGGAGGTGACTCAGACAGATACAGACACCCACAGCCAAACAGTGGATGGAGTTTGGGGACTCTTATGAAAAAAATAGGCGGAAAGATTGTGGACCTGAAGAGATTAGAACTACACAGAAATACCAACCCTTGGGGTTTTGGACCCTTGGGGCTCCAAGGGCCTCAACCACCAACCAAAGACTATACCTAGGTCTTCCCACACAGATGTAGTAGATGTGCAGCTCCTGAAACCTAAACAATTAGAACTGGGGCTATCCCAAAAGCTGTTGCCTATGCATGGTATATGTTCTTCCAGCTGGACTGCCTTGGCTGGCCTCAGTGGGAGTGGAAGTACCTAGCCTAACTCTGCAGAGACTTGAAGTGCCAGAGTGAGGGATTACACAGGGGTCCCCACCTGCTCACAAGAGAAGGGAAGAGGAGCATGAGCAAATGATTAGGGGACGGGGTGCCTGGGAAGGGGACAATGAGCAAGATGTAATGTGAATGCAAGATGTAATGTGAATAAGTAAAAAAATAAATAAGATGAGAGAGAGAGAGAGAGAGAGAGAGAGAGAGAGAGAGAGAGAGAGAGAGTAACTGAAGAGATGTAAGTAAAAAAAAAAAATCAAGGATGAGGGATGAGTTCGTTTGACAAAAATAGTGTTCACAAGAAGAGAAGTGAACAATAGTGTGTAACGAGCCATTCTGCTGCTCCAGTCCGCGGGCCAGGGAGCAAGAGAGAGAGTGGGGACAGGGACTTGAAGAATGGAGACAAGACGAAGTCTGGTCAAAGACGAAGACTGCCTGCTGAAGACTGGAGACGGAGTCTGCTGCTGGAGACGGAGTTTGAGTCTGTCTGCTCTGCCTAGTCTGTCTGCCTGAGTCTCAGTCTGTTTCGGTCTAGTCTGTCTAGTCTAGTCTGTATGCTCTGAGTCTATCTTCTCTGAGTAGGTCTGTCTAGTCTGAGTCTGTCTGCAGACGAAGTCTGTCTGCCCTGCCTAGTCTGTCTGCTCTCTGCTCCTTTTATCTCTCTCCTGAGTCTCTCAAGTGCTGGGATTAAAGGCGTGTGCTACCACTGCCTGGCCTTGACTGAAAGGATCAAGATAATTATCAGAGTGTGCTCAGCTGTTGTAGGCTGTTGAAAACAAGTCTCTTGTCAGGGTACATGGCTCAAGATGGCTGCAAAGATAATAGCTGCCCTCGGCTCAGAGTCGGCTCCCAAGAATAGCGTAACCTGTTTTCTCCTTAGGAACATATTACTCAACAATCTATTAAAAAACCTTGATAAGGGAAGATATTTTATAGAACCAAGTATTATATTTACATACATAAGAATCCTCTTGTAATCTGGAAAAAGCCTCAAGCATGAACCAACACATACAGACTCTCTCTCTGTCTCTCTCTCTGTCACACACACACAAAAACATACACACACACACAAGTTTTATTTTTAAATAATATTCCTGAGTTTCTTACTTCCTTAAGAGTAATGTCATGTTTTAACTTTCTCTTTTTCCTAGAAATGATTCACTTGATTGCAAGCCTGAATGTTTACCCAGACAGAGTGGAGCTGAAGAAGTTGGAGCTTCTGTTGACACTCTAAACTCATGTGAGTGTAACTTGAACAGCATGTTTAAGAAATAAGGAGAAAATCATCTCATATGATTTGCAAAGAGCCTTGGAAATGAAGATATTTGAGAATTAGCATGGCCATTTGCTGAATACTGGGCCTCTGCCATCCTGTTGCTAGTGAGTGGGTGAGATTACAAACCCCAGGAGGAGAACTTTGAAGCAAAGTCTCTCTCACAGCTAGGATTAAGTTATCTCTACCAGGACAAAAACCTGCTGGCCTCAGCAAACAAAACAACCTCCTTTCACTTCAATACCCTCTTAATTCTCTCTTTCTCTCTCTCTCTCTCCCTCTCCCTCTCCCTCTCCCTCTCCCTCTCCCTCTCCCTCTCCCTCTGTCTCTCTCTCTCTCTTTCTCTCTTTCTCTCTCTCCTATCTGTGTATCTGTCTATCTATCTAATCATCAATCTATCATCTATCTATCTATCTATCTATACATTAGTATCCTTTGTGATCTTACATTTCTCTAAAGAGCTGACAGTAATTTGTCAATACATGGTGAAATCCAAGAGAAGGAATGACTTAATTTTGGTTTGTGTGTATTTCTAGTACTTCAAACAGTGTCTAAACTGTGAGAGATAATCCTGGCTTGTGGCATGTATCTGTAATCCCAGTATTGAGAAAGGTGAGACAAAAGAATTATAGCAAATCCAAGGGCATCCTGGGTTGTATTCTGAGTTCTGACATAGCCTAGGCTGCAGTGTGATTCCATTTCCTCCTTAAAAGTTCAAATAAATAAATAAATAAATAAATAAATAGTAGCATCTCAAATTTATTTTGATCATTTTTGGCTTTCATCTCATTTCTACTCTTCACTTTAGTGTTAAATTTTACCTTGAAGCATTTCTTCAATTCTACTCAGGAAAGCAACAATCCATACGATACTTTCCCCTGTGTTGTTCAATGTAGAGCAAGGTTTCAAGTTTTCTTATATGTCTTTTATCATAATTTATACAAATTACTTCTACAACTCAGCTCTTTGATATCAGGCCAATTAATGATCTATTTTGCTAGCCTCACTAAATCTTGGCTAAAAGCTTACTCTTCAATAATTATTAATGACTTTAATTGCTATCTTTAGGTACCAGAAGAGCCTCTGGCATATTTCCAACCACATCAGTATTATCTTTGATAAAATATTCTGTTCCTGAAATGAAAACTTGTCTATTTGATAGGACCGCTTACTGTACACAATCTTGAAATTAACAAAAAAAAATAAATCCTATATACATACTCTTCTGTATATTATTTATCATTATTTGTGGTCTATTTTCAAATAATTAAATTTATTTGTTAATTCAAATGATGTTAACACATACACACAAATCCAAACCTTTTATTTTGGATAGTTAAATGTACTGTGAGATTTTTACAATACTTATCAATTTGAGTTCTGAATATGCATGTTTTTCGTGTGTATGCATACAGTGTTAGTCAAATGCCATATAAATAAAGGAAATGAACTGTCATTCCTGTAAGCCAGCACCATCAGAGAAGAAACAAAGGTAGGATTTAAGGTGAATCTAAGGATTCTGGTGAAGACAGGTATATAAGAAAACATCTGGGCACAGAAGTCTAACAAATTAATTGAGACACTTAAAACTGAGTGGCCATTGATTAAGTCATTGTGAAGGAAATAAAATCTCCTTGCAGTCTCTTTATGTTTCTAATAAATGCAACTAATACTACATAAAATGAGACAGCTACAAAGTGTTTCAAGAATCTGGGTAATCAGTCCTGCTTTTATAAAATCCTTCCCTGCTTTCACGATTTCTGGTTCAATTTACTTGTTCTTTCCAGTACTTCCTCCTCCTCCTCCTCCTCCTCCTCCTCCTCTTCCTCCTCCTCCTCTTCCTCCTCTTCTTCCTGCTCCCCCTCTTCCTTTTATTTTTAAGAGTTTAGTTATGATGACTTGGCACCAGACAGACTTTGGTGAGAGGCTTTTCCCTCAATAAAATCACTTTTTCTTTCTTCTACGTTCATCATCCCTTGATTGCCTGTAGTTCTTTAGGTGGGACTTTGCAAAATTTTCCTCAACCACATTGGCATATTGTCTGGTGTTGTTATGCAGACATTATTTAATAAACCTATTGCTGAGGTTTCATATACACAACTTCCTTTTCATCCCTTTCATATTCCTCCTCCCTTTTTTTTGACTTTTGAATATGAGGATTCTCTGGGTGTAACATCCTTATCTGTTCTTGAAGTCATTTTGCAGGTCAGGGTGACCTTGAACAGATATTTTTATGGGTCTCCCTCCCCGAGAAATGTGGGATTAAAGAGATTAAAAGCATGCCTTATCATAGCCCTCATATATTAAAGTCACCAGTTCACAGCAGTTGTCTTGATCCTCTTGATTTTGTGGCATTTGTGTGCCCACCTAAGGCTAAAGAAGAATTAGTTTTTGTTTTTGATTATCTTCTCGAACTCATATGTATCTTCTTACTTGTATTGAGTTAATTTGCCCTGGATTTGGTATTCTAAAATTCATCTGGCATTTTGTGCCTAACCTGGAGTTGTATGCAATGAAAAATTTCCATGAATTAAAGTTTCTCCACTGCACATTTCTGCCAGGCCTTTTCCTAGAAACAATCAAGCAAATCAATAATGATTCTTTCGTGGCTTGAGGGAGAGAATATTTTTTAAAATTAACTATTCAGTTTTTCATTAGTGGTAACTTTATAGACACAGAAACCAATTTGTTTAGGAAAACTATGTTAGAATTAAGTTGTATTTTTCTGCAACAGAATTTTAGAATATAAACTGTCCTTATAATTGATATACTTGATATTTAGCTCAGCTGGCTTGAATGATGTCCACACACGTAGGCTTCTCATTCTCAGACTGAACTTCACAAAGATGATTTCCAAAGATTAAACAGCAAAGATAGGATCCTTAGCAAGCACCATGGACCATGATTATACAACTTCAGAAGGGATAACCTAGCCGTACAACCTAAACTAATGAGTAGAGTATCTTTTTCTTTTAATTTTGATTTTCTTAAATAATCTTTGCAATACATTTAAAAATTAATGCAGATACACCAACAATAGTAAAGACCTTCTCAGGGTCAGGATCAGCTGTATCTCCAGGTATCCATCTTCCCCATTCAATGTCATTAAGGCTTTATCATCTCAAAGTTGCCATCTCTTATGAAAGCAATATCTTTTCTAAATCCACAAAGTACCTGCCAAAGAAAATTTTATAATCCCTTCAAATATTTATGGAATGAATATGGTCTACAAGTACAAATATAAAGAGTATAGTTCATCTATATATAAGCAAGTCATGGAGATTTTTATTAGCATAACTGTGTGAAGGCTATATATTAATATAAAGCAGCACAGTAGCACACATAGCTTGGCTGAAGAGATTTCTTCATCAGCTGATCTTAATGTTCCACTCATTCTCATAAAGTAGATATTCTGACTTTCATATATATATATATATATATATATATATATAAAATTTACATTTCAAATGTTATCCCCTTTCCTGGTTTCCCCTCCGCAAACCTGCATTCCATCCCCTTCCCCCTGCTTCTATGAGGATGCTCCCCCACCCACCCACACACTCCCACCTCACCTTCCTAGCACTTCCCTATACTGGGGCACCGAGCCTTCATAGGACTAAGAGCCTCCCTTCCCATTGATGATAGATGAGGCCATCTTCTGCTATATATGCAGCTGGAGCCATAGGTTCCTCCATGTGAACACTTTGGTTGGTGGTTTACTCCCTGAGCTCTGGGGGAGGGTGTCTTGTTGGTTGATATTGTTGTTCTTATTATGGGGTTGCAAACCCCTTTAACTCCTTCAGTCCTTCTCCTAACTCCTCCATTGGTGTCCCCCTGCTCAGTGTGATGGTTGGCTGTAAGTATCTGCGTCGATATTTGTCAGGTTTTAGCAGTGCCTCTCAGGAGATGGTTATATCAGCCACCTGTCAGCAAGCAATTCTTTGCATCAGTATTAGTGTCTGGGTTTGGTAACTGTATATGGGATGTATTCTGAGGTGGGGGAGTCTCTGGATGGCCTTTTCTTCATCTCTACTCCACTCTTTGTCCCTGTATTTCCTTTAGACAGGAGAAAGTCTGGGTTGAAATTTTGGGGATGAGTATGTGGCCCTATCCCTCAATCAGGGGTGTGTGTGCCTAACCTCTGGATATGGTCTCTACAGGTTCTCTCTCACCTTTCTTGGGTATCACATTTCTTTAATAATATTGATTGATTAGAATTTTGTAAAATTATAATTAGTAGTAGTGATTATTATCAAATTAGTTGTAACAGTTTAGGTAAAAAGGGAGCAGTTTTTATCTTAAAGCAGTCTTGAGAAAGTAAAAAATGAAAACGGTAGTGCATTTGAAAGTTTACTATTTTCTCTACACATTTAAATTGGCCACTGAACAAACTGGAGGAGTTGAATTCTATGAAACTCTATAGCAGGTGAATTCTTCTCTTTTCTTTCCATGAATGAATAGCATGGTAGAACTCTGAATTTTTTTAGGAGAATCAACTCTAATTTCCACCCATTTAACTCACCTTTTGAAAAGATACTTGAATTTAGTAAATTAATATGGCTATAAATTAACTCCTTTCAAATCTTGATTTTCCTGTAAGGGAATTAATGTGGCACATATGCACATCTACCAAAAAGAAGACCTTCTACGGTGGTGGTCGTAGGGGTGGTGGGTTTTCAATGAGTCAGAACATTATTTTGCCAATTTGCTGATGTTTTCCATTTTTAAAGAAGAGACGGATAAAACCAATGAAATTAGATGTCTTTCATCTGCAGAGAGACCAAATGAGAAACGTGCTTGGTTATTAAATTACAGAATTAGCCTTTGAACACTTTATATTGTTTGTGTTAGAAGAGGCAATTTTTGATATTAAACTTAAACCACTGGAGGAGATTTCATAACCACCCACTGACAGCATTTTAGACTTTTCAATTTAGCTGTTCCTATGGAATTGTGGGAGAAATTATAAGTCTTCTGTGGAAAACCGAATAATTGTAGTGGTGATTTATTTTTTTATAATTCTAGTCTAAAACAAGATTAACATAGCATATTATCTTGACATTCAGATTTCTTTCAAATTGCACAAATAATATTTGCTGTTATTTTATACTTTATCTTAGATATTTTTATGAAGATTATGAGTTCCAGATGAAGCACTTAGTGTTTTATCTGTGATGCGAGAGAGTAGATATTCAAAACAGGGTTAAAACTATAAATTGCTTCCTTCACAGTTATATTCTAAGATTCACCTACTTCAAGATAGTGAATTCAGCAAGTCTTATTAATTCATTTTTTTAAATTTTTATTTTTTTAATCAAATCGTAATTTTTACTTATTCACACAGGGCTTATAAACACAAAAAGTCAGGACATGGGGAAGGGTGTACTGACCTGTTCAGGTCAGTCAGTCAACAGAATTTAGCAAGAGAGACAGTGGGGATGGAGGGACAAGAGACGCGAAGAATGGAGACAAGACAGAGGGTCTGATCAAGTCTCTATCTCTTCTATTAAAAGGAAATCCTGAATATTTATATGCTTTTACCATGTGCATTGCCCTCGTGGACAAACAGGGGAACACAGCTGAAGGCACTATGCCACGTGCGCCTTGCTGCTGGGGGCACTAAACAACAAAACAAGATATGTGAGCAAAACAAGATGTTATCAAAATGTGCTCAGCTGTTGTGGGCTATGGAAAAACAAATCTTTTGACAGGGTATATGACTTGAGATGACTGCAAAGATGATAGCCACTCTCTGCTAGGAGTCAGCTCCCAACAGGTCTCCCTTTTTAATTTTTTTTTTTTTCAAAAGGGAAGGCTGGGCAAACTTACAGAAACTGTGCCTGTCATAGGCTGGAACAAAGGACCCCAGCCTCACTTTCCTGTCTTTGGATACTCAACAGCCATTGGTTAAGCTCCTGTCTTAGGATGGTGAGGCCTCCCAGTTAGGGGCAAGGGTCTTGAGGTGTTCTCTTACCCATCATTTACTATCCAGCTTTGTGCTTAAGTTAGGGGTTAATCCTCATCAGTCTTAATGACAGGTTTTAGAGTCTCCTACTTCCAGCCTGTAGTAACAGACTTATATGGGTTTCATTTGGATAGCATCTATCCATTGTCGAACAAAAGCCATCAGTATGTTGAACAGCATGGACCTCAGAGACAAGAGACTTAACAATGCCTGAATGGTAGGTATAAAAAGCAACACTCTTTTTGAAGGGCAGCACAAAACTCCCTCTTTTGGAGAAGTTAAGGGTCCAAAAGCCTTGTACCCACAAATTTTGAATTAATAGAAGAAATTATACCAATGAAGCCCTTGAATTTGCATCAGCTTAGTAACAATTAAACAGATTTCTAGCACTAGATTATGGCTGTGTAATCAATTTACCTCTTCTCCCTTTTTCAACAAAACCATTATTTTCCCTAAAAAGACAACTTAATATTAACCATCTTAGTCCCCAAGTCTAGGAAATTGTGGTGCCGACTCTTCATTAACTTCTTCAAGCTGAATATGGGCGTTGAGATATTAGAAGAGGGACGAGGGGAAGGGTAAATTGATAAGCCTCTGTCTGTCTTAACTGCATCCATCTGGAAGTCCAGGACATCAGTGGACATGCAGGTGACAAGAAGATTCATTCACCAAGGCTGTGTATTCTGTCATGTACAAATCTCAAAACAAATTTTAATGTCAAGATAATTATTTTGTTTGATTCTCTGGAATCTAGTCTTCTGGAGGTCTACCTCTGTCATGTCTGATCCATATAATTCTGGAAGATATAACTACTACCTTAATGACATCTTTCGAAAGCATGTAGAAAAAATTTTCCCAAATCTGCCTATCCTTGAGCCAGTAACAAGAAAAGCCTTTACATTGACCTTTTATCCAGCGGAAAAATATAATTACACAACTCAGAATCACACCCATTTTGAAAGTTAAATCAATCTAATACAACTGATTAACACTATCTGTCTGTTCAGCTGTCTGCCTAGAGCAACCTTCTATTTATCTGTTTGGCTCTCTTGACTCACAGTAGCCTGCAATTTACTCCTCGCATCTTTAAAGCTTTTTTCATCTGTTCCTGATGACTTATTTTTTGCCCCATTTTTGTTACTATGACCTACTGGTCTTGACATGGCAGGTTTCCACGGTGATCACCTTTGTTTCACTTCTGAATTTTCGGCAGACCCTTCTTCCAGTAACATTCCTCACTTGATTTCTCATTCTTGCTGCCTTGAGAGTGCCAAGCTCAATCCAGCTCTGTCAGTCAACAGGTTCTCCAGCGCAGGAGTGAGGATACATGCTTCCAATTCCCGCGGTGTCCTTCACTGTATCCCACTTACTGGAGCTCCAACATTGAGGTGCCACTCTGTCCCAACCTATTCAGGTCAGTCAGTCAACAGGGTCTAGCAAGAGAGAGAGAGTGGAGATGGAGGGGCAAGAGACAAGAAGAATGGAGACAAGACAGAGGGTCTGATCATGTCTCTCTGTCTCTGTCTCTCTCTGTCTCTCTGTCTCTGTCTCTCTCTGTCTCTCTGTCTCTCTCTGTCTGTCTCTCTGTCTCTCTCTCTCTCTCTCTCTCTCTCTCTCTCTCTCTCTCTCTCTCTTCTATTGAAAGGAAATCCTGAATATATGCTTTTACCATGTGCCTTGCCCTCATGGACAAGCAGGGGAACACAGCTGAAGGCACTATGCCACGTGCCTTGTAGTGTGGATACCAGGTGCGCCTTGCAGCTGGGGGCACTAAGCAGCAAAACAAGATATGTGAGCAAAACAAGATGTTTATCAAAGTGTGCTCAGATGTTGTGGGCTATAGAAAAACAAGTCTCTTGTCAGGGTATATGGCCTGAGATGGCTGCAAAGATGATAGCTGCTTTCTGCTAGGAGTCAGCTCCCAACAGAAGGGGATGACACTGGAGCTTGGTTGTTCAGGGGGAGTAAAGATATTTTTCAGAACAGGGTATTGGCTGGGTGAAGGTTCAGGGGACAGGTCACTATGACTCTGCCTATGACTCACTTGTCCTTATCTAAGTTGGTATTATCTGCCACGGCTACCTATTTACAAGGTCTATGACTACCCAGGCTGGTAAATTTCCACAAACCTGCCAGTTTACAATAGCTTATATCCATCTGTTTCAATATTTTTCCACAGAGACCCAAGACTTGGTGTTAGTGTACATGTATGACAGGCATATTGCTAATTTTAGGCCTATGGCTGATTTTAGACCTTCAGTGTATAAGCAGGACTGCCCATGACATTTCCTCCCTTCTCTAAGAATAGACGGGCTGCAGAGATTAATTCTAAGATGCACATTTTGTCCAAAACTTTTCAATCATAAAATTGAATCACATTTTATAGCATTGTTTAAAACCTTAGTTTTCATTAAGCATTTCCTTTGCATAACATATAAAATAGTATGATCACTTATTTGATAATATTTTATTTGTGTATATGTTTGTTTCTATGTATATGTTTGTATGTGGATATGTAGTTATATGCACTGATATGTGTTCATGCTTGTTCCTATGTATATGTGTTCCTATGTATATGTATGTATTTGTATGAAAATATATATGTGTATTAATGTTTGTATGTGTGTGTGGCTGTTTACATGAGCATATGCATGTGTCTATATGTATGTGGGTGTATATGCATAACAGTGACCTCTGAAAGAAAAGTTAAACTTTACGTTTTTTATAACATATGTAAATTATTTTTGTTTTAGCTAAGAAAATTGCAAAAAAATGCCATAAATTTAATAAGTAAAACAAAAGAGACAGAAATTAATTCCATCCTTTCAATACTGAACTCACTATATTGAGTAAGGGAATGTACATTACTTCATAAAGGAAAACATACCTTGATTCCTTAGAAACAGAATTAAAAGTAAATGATTTTTTTCCTGGTCCATTGATATTTTTTTTAAATGAACATCTAATAGTAACAGACAACAAGTAAACACATACTCACAAACTCACACACTCACAAATTCACACATAGATAGATGCACATGTATATATAAACATGTGTAATGATACATTTACTAACACACAGGTGGATATGCATTTGGACACACACTGACACATTCTTGTCCCAGTTAAGTCCAATAAAACCATTATGTGTGTAATACTGAATTTCACTATAATAAGTCAATTGCATGTCACTAAGTACTTAGCCCTTGCAGGAAAAACACCATTTAATGCAATAATAGAAATTACATTTAATCAATATGCTCTTTGCTTTGAATCCATTTGTGACTGCAGAAAAACCTTTAATAACATGTTAGGAGGGAAAAAATCATCCATCTGAAGAATATGCATAAGAGAAAGAGCTGGCTTTGCTACATTTCAATTCAGCAGCTACCAAATTGACACAGATTTTATACTTTGTGGCATTACAACACATTTTTATGTTGTGATTGAGTTTTTGGCGTTTTAATTTTTAAAAATAAAAGATAATGTGCTTCCAACATCACAGGAGGTATGTTACCATTCCAAATCGTAAGTAAGGGAACACGATTAGGAAATACTTTACCAAAGCAAGACCAGAAACCATCTGTGAAAACTCTAAATTCTTCATCTCCATGTCTGATGTCAAAATGCCCTTAAAATATCCCACTCCTTTTACCTTTATTGACTCCAACACAATTCTTTTGAGAGAGGGACTGGTTTTACTCCCTGTTGGAAGCTTTCCTCAGCAGGTATTCCTCAGCATCTCTAACATCTTGAGGTCTCTAAGGTAATTCCACTTCACAGCTTCTTGTTCCAGTGTTTGGAATTCACACATGCTCTTCTGGAATTTTCTAAAGGGCTTGGGTCACTTCTGCGCTCCATTGCATTTCTAGTTTTATTGACTCCACACTACTGTGCCTGCTCTTCTTGATGTTCAGCTGATGTTAGTAGCATCTCTAATACACTGGGGTCTTTCATGCAACTAGTTTGCACTTTCACCAATAACCTCTCATAGGCTATCTACATGGTGCCAAGCCTCAACTTCATAGCTTGACCCCTTCAATCCTGGGCCTTCAACTGTCACTGAGACTGCACTTTAACCAATTGTCTCTTCTGGCTTTTTATGGTGTCAAGCAAAGTTGTTCTCTATGACCCCTTCATGCCATCAAAACCAATATGACCTGGGTGATTCTTATACATTACCAAGTTCGGCTGCCATTACAAGGTCTATCACTGGAACACAAATTCTTTGTGCTATCAGAAAACACTTCCCAGAAGTGTTTCACCTCAGAGATGCTTCTGTATTCTTTATCACAGCTAATTTCATAGCTCCAACTAACCAGTAGTAAATGTCCCAGTAACTTCTTCTAATTTTGAGTCTAGAGCCAGAGCCACATGGCCAAAGCTGCTGAGTTCTGATGCTTGCTGAGACTGGAACATAGCTCCCTTGTTCTATTACAGCTTTACAAGGTTTGTGTTTTTAATGATTTTCTTTATTGCCTAAGCTTGGCTGTTCTGATACTTTCTCTGTAGACTGTCTTTGAACTAAAAGATCATTCAAGCCTGTACCTCTTGAATGTTAGGATTGAATGTGTATACCACCACACCCGGAACTAAACATTTCTTTACCTGCATTTTGCTCTGTACCAGGCTGGACTTGAACTCAGAGATTTGCTTACCTATGTCTCATGGGATTAGATAGATATACTCCAATCTTGAGCCTAAGGTTTTCTTTAATTCCTTTTCACAAGATCTTTATAAGTTCTGGATTGAAGTTCATTCTAGACATAGTTATGTTGACCATGGAGCATAGCCATCACAATCCATTCCTTTTCAATTTGTCACACAGCATATTTTCTTCTGTCCAATTGGAAACAATAACCAGGTCATAATAGTGCCTAACTTGATATAACTATTCCTTGTTCAATTGAAGATACATAAACAATAAGCTTAGCTGAGTGGTATTTTGCTCTGAGGTCACCATTCCCTTAATTTGCTCTAATATGATTTAACACAAGACTTATCTCCATCCCCCTTCCTGGTGTCCTTTTAAAATTTGAACCATACATTGTTAATATTTCCTTTTCTATCATTGATCAAAAACGTTCTTCGTAAGAGTGAAGTGTGGGTCCCCGGTTCCGGATGGTGTCCCACGATGATCTCCAGGCTGAGGACAGAGTAAGAGCAGGGAGGGTCTGCTACAGTCTCTGCCACTGCCTCTACCTACATCTCCACTGTCCATTGGTCTCCGACCAGGCCTGGTATGAAAGGTCTGGGCCAAAGGATACAGAGTGAGAGCAGGGAGGAGAGATTGCCTGCCCCCACTGCTGCCTCTGCCCAAGTCTCCTCTGTCACAGCTTGGTCACTCCCAGGTGTTGCATCTGTCTCTCAGCGCTGAGCTAGCCCCGGCTAGGCCTATAGGAAGCCGGCTAGATGGCAAGGAAGCAGCTTGGTGCCCCAAGAGGGTTCTGGGAGAGCAGATCTCTCCCCAAGTGTTACAACTCTAGTGTTACAGCTCTTGTGGCAGAAACTCTCGGACACCAGGATGATTCTTGAACACACCTTTACTTCTCCTGAATAGAGCCCTTGTATACAGTTTCAGGGTGGGTTAATGTCTGGCAGCAGATAATGCCTATTGGCTTGGTCTGAGAGCTTGGAGATATCTCATCTCTATGTAGGAGAGCCTGAGGCACTGTTCCTCCTGACTGATGGTCATAGACCTCTCTTTGGGAGTGGTTGTGGAGGGCCAAAGCTGAATGAAAAGAACCAGGGCCTGGGAGGCAGAGCCAACACCTGCCATACAGATAATGGGGTTCAAGACTTTTTCAACCAGGCACCCAGCTGCTTCTCCCAGCCCAGCACCCCACAGTGAAGCTCAGGACAGATTCTATACTAGGTGTTTTTGGAGACATCTGTTGTCAATGAAATAAATCTCAATCTCTACAACTTAGCCTGCTGCAAGCCCTTCAGATAAGGGCAAAACACAGCCACATTCTTCACAAAAATTCTACAAGAACAATCTCCCAGCAACATTCTAAAATTCCTTTCCTCTGAAGCCTCTTGAGCCAGGCCCCCACAGTTCAAATTACCTTCAGGACCATGATCTTCCATGCTTCTTCTATGACCCATTTGAAACATTCCATTGCTTTGATAATCCAAAGTCCTAATATCCACATTTCTTCAAACAAAAGAGTTGTCAGGCCTTTCACAGCAATATCTCAGTCCCTAGTACCAACTTCTTTGTTAAGTTATCATTGCTGTGAAGGGACAACATTACCAAAGCAGTTCCTATATATGGACACATTTAATTGAGGCTGGCTTACAGTTTCAGGGATTCAGTCCATTATCATCATGCTGGAAATTTTGGCAGCATCCAGGAAGACATGGAGCTAGAGATGCTGAGAGTTCTATTTGATCAGCAGGCAGCAGAAGGGGACTGTATGTCAAACTGGCTAGACTTGAGGAAATATATGCAAACTCAAAGTCCTGCCTCCCTAGTGACACGTTTCCCACAACAGGGCTATACCTCCTTCAGTAGGACCCCACCTCCTAATAGGACTATATTCTGTGGCCAAATTAAAATACATGAATCTATGGAGGCCAAACCTATTCAAACCACCATAGCTTACATTGTTGAATAATTTTATTTTATATAATAACCTACTTATTTTTGTAACATAAGAAAACATGTTTAATGTTCTTAAAATTTAAGTAAGTGTAGCTATGACTACAAAACAAAAAAAAAAAACGTTTTCAAATGCTATCACACTGGCAAAATTTCATTTTAACTTAACAGCTGATTCTATTTCTTTGTAAAATAAGAATGCTGCATGATATTTGTCTGTCTTTGTAGATTTCTATACTGACTTTTTAAACTAATATTCTAGAGTTAAAACAAGCACAGGTATAAATTGTGAGAATTGGAATTAGGATGGGCATGGCCATCATTCTGCACATAGCCTTTACTATACTGGTACAGTTTAACATAGTGAAATATCAGCATAACAGGTCCACATAAGTAAATCTTTTCACACCTTAACCAACTCAAAATCTGTTTATCCTGCTTGAAGGAGAGTGCTACTGTAACATTTCCATATAGTTCTAAAGCAGATAGATGACAAGTGTTGATCTGCTATTATTTTGATTTGTCCTTTTATTTGTAATGATTACTCATTTTTCCTTCATTTATTGACTATTCTAATTTTGCCTTTAAAAAAACCTGTCTGATATGTCCTTGGTTGAATTATGGTAAGGTGTGAGTTGAATGATGTACAATACAAAGGTCAGAGAGGACGAGACTAAGACAATCTTTCTGTTATGTGTACTTATGCCTGCTGCATAGTAATTTTTCCCCCTGAAGTATTAATGAACTTGGCATTTGAACCGAATGCCAAAGCAAACATGCAATTTAGTCAAAGTCAAGTCTAGTTGTTGCTTGGCATTTATGTTGATTAAAAAAACAAGTTATATTTTGACTTTTTTTTCTAAACCACATGTTAGCAGGACGTATTGATATTTCCCCCCTATGTTTAATTTATTTTTTGAGAATTTTACATGGAGTGTTGTATTTATATCATTTTTCCTTTTGCTTCCATCTACAACTTTCCTCATGTCTTTGTGACTTCTTCAAAAATTCAGGACCTCTTCGTCAACTATTATTGTCACATAAATATGTATAAATATATATGTAATATAAATATTTTAAATATAAGTTGCTGAATCTACTTAATGCTGTTTTATGTATATGTATGTTTTATATATTTATAAGTCTGATAACAAGGGCTTAGCTACTCTGTCATGGAGATAAATATCAATAATTTAACAGAAAATTTAAGATAAAAAGATCATACATATATTGCAGTGTCTTTGAACATCAGTATATTTTATAGTTCAGCTGATAGATTAACATTATAATCACTGACCCAGATTTAAACAAATTTTTAAATTTTGTTTTCTAATCTGTTGTCATAATTTTCCTCAAATTTAATGTTTAGCATATAGCAAAAATTGTACATATGCAAAATTATCTTTACTTCATATGTAAGAAAAGCACTAATAACAGTGATATAATAATTTTCTTTATGGTTATCCAGCTAGAAAATGATAGTCTTGAGGTTCAACGAAAGTTTGTCTAAGTCAAACTCTATTCCCTAGATATCTCCTGAAACAATTTATCCTATAACTCCCTTTATTTCACACTGCATGAAGTAGGACAACAATCTTCCATATTTTATGATAACCCTCAAATCTCCGTTGTTTTAAGATAAAAGAGGCCTTTGCTGAACACTACGAAAACTTTTAAGTTAGCTGAGGGTCCTGCCAATTGCCTCATCTCTGTTCTCAGTTTGATTAACAGTTACTGCCTGGATCCCCATTGTTTGCCAAAATAAAGAAAATGAGGGAAAATTAATGGGGAATATCTCTTTTATGGTAAAGTTCCTGTCTGATTCGACACTGATGGACCATATCTGCCTCAAACTCCATGGAGGCTTGAGAAAAAAAGAGGCAAATTAGATTTACTGAGTGTAATTGTAAGAATCTTTGTATCAGAACAGGAATGGCATGTAACAGAAGCTATGTGAAAATGGTGCACAGGAAAGAAAGCAAACAAAAATTATGGAAGCTTCCTCTTTGTGGTCACTAACAACTCAAACCATTAATTTCTACTCAAAACATTTATTTCTATCACATGCCAACATAGGCTTCTAGTTGTTACTTCTCAGAAATCAAAATCTGTGCTCTGAGACCCCTTTATAGGGTCTGACTCTATGTGAATTTGACACAGACCTGAGAACCAAAGGGGGAAAAATGTCCCTTCAAAATTTATATATAGTGTTCAAACACCAACAAAATAGAATATCTCCTGGGAATTAGATATGTTTAATGAATAGACGTGGTGCTATTCTCCCTGACAGATTTATATTCATGAAGTTTTAAGTTAAAGTCTTTAATTTAATCAAGGTTCTTTAGAGTAACATAACTTATAGAATGAAATGTAAATATATATGTATGTACATATATACAAAACATACATAGTGCGAGAGAGTGAAAAAGAGTGAGAGAGTGAGAGAGGGGTAGGGGAGAGGGAGGGGAGGGATAGAGAAACACAGGAGGAGCGCTATTAGAATGAGTGGCCTATTGGACGAGGTGTGGCCTTGTTGTGGGAAGTATGTCACTGTGGAGGTGGGCTTTCAGGTCTTATGTAAGTTCAAGCTACACCTAGTGTGGCAAACAATCTTCTTCCACTGCCAGATGATGAAGATGTATAACACTCTGCTCCTTCTCTAGCACTATGTCTATGAACATGCTTCCCACAATGATGATAGTAAACTAATTATTAGAAACATTAAGTGATATGTCCTAAATCACATTATTTATAAATAGGCTCATGGGAAAGTTTTAGGAAAAAAAATTTTAATGAAATCTTAAAATACCAATTGAAGCAATTAGTATGGTTTTTATGTATTCAGCACAATGAAACTGAGTTCTTTCTAATAACACTCTTTTGTTGACAGCACACAAATTCAAAACAGGCATGAGATCTTACTGTTTGGCAAAGTAAACAAAAATACAGCATCAGAATTATGTCAATCCCAAACTGTTCTTGCTTTTTTACAGTGGTTTTGAATAATGCAAAGACTGAGCATTCATGTAAGGTATGACTTCTACATAAAGGCTTTGCTCCAATTACTAGAGCCTACTGTATTTTGTAATACTGAGGTATAGGACCTTGATTCTCCTTTATCTTGCCAGTTTACCCAAAATTTTAAATAAAGTAATGTGTTTTTTAAATATTTTACTCTAAGGCAAGAAAAATTAGCCTTATCAACAATAAATTCCCTTAGCTATGAAACTGAAGGTCAGGATTTGAATTCACATCTAAACCCGAGAAGCCACAATCACTCTCTTACTCTGTGAAATCTACCAGAATTATCAAAGCCCACAGAATTCATCACTATTGGCCCAACAGTCTTTAACAACTTGAGCTCGTGTACCATAAGGACATTTTCATGACTTAACTTAAAGAACTTTAAGTCATAGCCTGTAATCAGTTTCAGGTTTAGTTATTTGTAGAAACTGGATAGCCATTGGTTAAATGGAAACAGTCTAGGTCAGCTTTGAAAAAAAAAATTTTTTCTTTAAGGAAAATTACCTAATAAGCCATACAGGAATAAACTATCTTACTTAAAATCTAAATTTATTTTCCATTTCTTTTCCATTATGGTGACAAAGATAACAGATTTAGAGGGCTCATTCTGAAATTCCTGATGTACAAGTGAAAATTCAATCTACTTAACTAAACAAACACAAACATTAATATTAATATATAAAGTTCAAATAAAGAAATCAATAAAATATCTGTCATTATATTCATCAATTTTCACTATGTATTGCATTTCTACTCACTTCTTTTTCACTCAGATGTAAAGTGTTTGAATGTAGCCACAGTTAGATTTTATACAAGTATATACTTAATTATGGGATGTATCACCAGAATGGAAAATAGAGGATAAAAGTAGATAAGACACTTGGAAATGCTAAGGAAATATATTTGATGTCATGACTCATTATTTGTATGTTCTAGACTTGCAGTTGGAATTTAAAGTTGTGCACAAACAAATTGGACTAACTAATACCCTTAGATTTGCCCACCCACACAACTGATGTCTTAAAAAATACTAAAGTATCTTACTTTTAATCTTTTTTGATTTTTAATAATTGATGGAAGTTGTGATGTATCCAACAATACAAAAAAATATGCAGATGAATATTCTGCAAGGAAAATTGAAAAGACCCATTTTATTTAGAATACATACATTTGTGCAAACATACTATTAGGATGTCAATAGAGCCCTTTACTACAAGGCAGTACCCTAGTTCCTCTATACATCTTCAGAGGCCATTTATGACTTAACTTGGTTTCTGTGTTTGATGAAAATTCTTTAGTCTTTATTCCCGCCCTTTACTCACATTCCTTGCTTAACCTAGATCCTTGCAAATATTCTGTTTTGTGCAAATGAGTTGGACAAGTTCATTTCCACTTCTGGAAAACAACTCGAAGTCTATATCATGCTGAGCTAGTGGTTTTGTAATTAAATGTGTGCAGTTTTATTTTCCCAAGTCGATGAATTAATCCTTGTGCTATGCAGTTCCTTATTGGAAAATGTGATGCTCTATTTGTTTTCCTTATATAAAATTTGTATAACTGCATCTTGACTAATGCCATTTTATGAAGTTGTTTAATAGATATTTGATATATGTATCTCATGCTCCTATTCAAATAACAAAAAATTCCACAAATAAAACCCTCCACCAATTTCTCTATATTGAGAATAATTAGAAGTCTTAAAGACACACACACACACACACACACACACACATTCTGATTTTTGATTAACATCACAACAGTATGTGTTTTTAGACTATGCTACCAAATATCATCGAAGATATTTTATTTTATTACATGTTCTTATTTTTCATTCATAATTTTTATTGCTCTGCTTCTTTTTCATAGTTAATTTTATTATTGGGTAATATATTAAATAAGTAGGTGTTTAATATTTATCTGTTAGATCCAATAATATCTCTTCCCTCTTCAAATGCCCATGCAAGTCTTGATTTCATAAAATGAGCATAATAAATCCTTACCATTCAATGACACATATGTTATAAATCTTTGAACAATAATCTTATCCTAATTGGAATTGCTATAGAACTTTGTGCTTCAACCTGTGCTCCAATTGTGTCTGCCCATGAATTCTCAATAAACCAATGTAGAAAGCGAAATTCATAATGGAAAGCCAAAAAATGAAAACAATTAATGTTATATTAGGAAAAGGGACAACGATATCTTTGAATCTGTCATTGGGGTCCTGAAGTGTTTTTAATAGACTTTAAATAGAGGGTCAAGGATATGTATATGTAAATCTAAGCAGTCTTAGTCAAAATGTGGTCCCATTATCTGGGTTTTCTTCTTATCCTGTAAGGTAGTGTGACTGATGTGTTGTTATAACAACATATTTGAAATCCCCTTCTTGGATATAAATTCCTCCTCTGGCTGCTACTTTTTCCTTCTCCCAGTATGGGATTCCTCTGTTATCCATTATTTTAGTAGTCTGATAATCAGATTGAAAGATCCAAATGTATCTTTAGAAATTCTCCTTTTCTGCCAGATGGGCTTACTGAATTGCATGGCTATTCAAATAGGATTTTGTAGGACAGTTTAAAATACAATGGGAATTACTTTGTTCTTTAATATTTTATGACTCAAAGGAATCTGAGAGCTTGTGAGATAGCTTATTGGGCCAGGGTGTTTGTCATAAAGCTCGGTGACCTGAGCTATATACCTGGAACTCACATGGTAGAAGGAAGGAACCAATCCTGATATGATGTCCTCTGAATTCTACATGGGCACCATGGTGTATGTCCACACTGCTCCTAATCCCACACAAGTATTTTTAATTTAAATAAATTGTAAACTAATTTAGTATTCAATTTTTCTAGTAGAATATTAAGGAAGAAAATAAAAATAAAGTTCCTGTAGTAAAATGATAGCTTCTCAGATGTCCATCTTCTTGTCTTAAGCAAGGTGGTTGGGAACAGTTTGAGGAGTCTATTCTAAAATTAAAGACAGACTATGTAATGCAGACACTCATCTTTAACCCCTTCATGATTTACCAAGACATTGACCTTCCTGGGTATCACTTGTTCCTTTTTAAAGGTTGCATAATTATCCATCTCTGGATACTCTCGTCTCCCAGAAGTTTGTTCATCATATCCTAATGATTCTGTATTCCAACCAGTTCATTATTTTATCACATGGGTTGAGCCACACTTAAGGTCTTGAATATTCTCAGTCACTGATAAGTTTTGTTTCAATGTTGCCCTGAGGTCATATTTCTATTTTGGCATATATAGCTGAATCATGCTAGACTTTTTGTCCTGGGAATACTTTTATACCTGCCCAACGTGTTAAAGCTTGTCTTTAACAACATCAACATGTTGGCAGACAAAGTACATGGGTAGAAACTGAAAATGGACCACCAGACAGAAGATTCTTTACAGAGCCTTACCAACCTAAGACAGAAGTACATTGCTTTTGATAATGCATATTCCACGACAGATAAGGAAGGTATTCTTGTCAGAACAACCTAAGACAGGTTCAGTCTTATTTATAAAATATAAAGGGGAAGAGGCAGAAAGCTTATGGGGCTACTTGGCAGGAATCTGACATTGGCCAAGGACAAGAAAATGGGCTGCTTTGTCAGGAATATAACATTGGCCAAGAACAAGAAAGTGGGCTTCAGGCAGGAATCTGACATTAGGCTAGAACAAAGAAGTAATTTCAGGTAGGAACCTAAATTTTAGGCTAGAACAAAGAAGTAATTTCAGGTAGGAACCTAAATCTTAGGCTAGAACAAAGAAGTAGGCTTCAGGCATGAAAATGACTTTGGGCTAAGACAGTGAAGTAAGCTCAGATATTTTGGTCATCCTAATAAGCCCTTAGAAATAGTGATCAAGGGAGTCATCATGGGGCTTCATTTATTGCCTTGCTTGATCTTTGACTATTTGTGTTTATTGTCTTGCTTGTTCCTTGGCTATTTGCATCTACTGTATTGCTAGTTTTCAACCTAGAACTGATCTTAACACTTGCATGTTATTAAAATCGTATAAAAGATTTGGAAAAAAATCAAATGTGTTGTTAAGCACATTGAGTATAACTCTAAATCTGACACAGGTGAGTAAATTCTTCTACTTGACATACCAAGCAGTTGTCCTTCCCAAGGGTTTTTGAAGTTGTTTATCTGCATGTAAATCCTCCTAATAATTTTTTTTTGGATTAATCACCCCGCCTGCCAATAATTCTTTCCTCAGAGCACAAGCTGGCCCCATAGGCTACAATCTGCTCTGTACCGATTTTGAAAGAATAGCAGATTTAGGTTCAGACAGGCAGTATAACATGCTACACAAGTTGGTCTGAGATTTGAATAAACTACCCTATGTAAAGGGACTGCAAGAAATGTCCACATGTCAGAAAATATGTGTCTATTTTTCTGCCCCCTTTACAAGTAGAAGCAATGAACAAAAGAGTAACTTGTATAATAAAGAACTTCAGGGTTGCATGTGTCACTAACTTTGAAAGTTCTGCACTATATTTCCTATTTCCATGGATCCACCTGTTAAATGGGTGGATTTCATTGTTACAAATGTTCATTGTCTTACTGTTTAACTGCTATGTTTTGGTTTATTTTGTTTGGAAATTCGTTTGTTTTGCTTTTAAATAACCTTCCCCTTTGGAGTTTGACCATCTCCCATGACAGTTTGACACAAGCTAGAGTCATCAAAGAAGAGGGAGCCACATTGAGAAAATGCTTCAATAAGATTACAGTATAAGTAAGATTATTAATTTTGGTCATGGTGTTTGAGCATAGTGATAGTAACCTTAACAAATAAGTTTTGTACATCTTTCCACGTTCGGTGGATGTTTCTATTGATGAATGTCTTCATATGTTGAGTTCAAATATTATCTGCTGAAGTCTGTTAAGTTAAAGTTAGTGGAATAAAGCTGGAGTTTACCAACTGGTAAATAATGCTGCATCCCAAATATGAAACAAATTTCGTATTATGTGAAAGATTTATATGAAAGTAGACCCTTTATCCAGAGTAGATAACATAAACTTATTTAAACAGTTTAGAAAGTTAGATGTTTATTTACAACTGTCTCCCCTATAGCTTTAGGAATGTTTAGTAGATGTTATAGGAATGCCACAATAAATGCATATTCTATTTTTAAAAAGACACCTTTGAAGTGTGTATTACCCCATTTGTGACATCGCTGTACATAAACTGTTAAGATAGATGTAAGATCAGGGACTAAAGGGTTCTCCCTTCTACATATCTCTCCTGCTAGGTGCATGCTTCCTAAATGGCATAGATAATGCCTCCAAAATACCCTGCAGAGTATTTTGCTAGAAGTTCAGTAAATGTTTGTTGAATTGAATTGCCACATTAACATGCAAATTGTCAGATTGCAGAGTTTACAGCTTGTAAATCTTATTTTAAAATCTAGGTTTATACAAATTTGCATATTATTTAGAAAATGAATAAATTAAACCCAAATTTATATGCATTTCCACAAACTCATTTGAATGGTTTAAAGTGCTACTAGTGTCCAGAAAGTTTGATAGGCCCATATGGGAATTGTTTCCTTTAGAAGAATGGCCACAACATTTATTACCTATTACTAAATTTTCCAAATGAAAATTCTTCCGAAAATATGGCTACTACTCACTCACTATCTTTTAGCTCAGTTTTTGAAAAATATATAAATAATTGAGTTTTATAAACATCTTAGATCCTTCTCCAACAAATGAAGTTGATCCCGTCCTGTGAGTGAATAGCAAGCTACAGAAAGCCTTTCATGTTCTTCCCAGTGCAAAGCTGTTGTTTATTGAATGGTCATTTTCGGCTATGTTAAGTTGTGACTCAGGACAATGCGTATCTGAGTAGCTTCCCTTTGAGGAGCCTGTGAACATGACTGTAGCCCCAAAGAAGATAGGAACTACACGGGGAGACCAACAGAGTCAACAAGCCTGGACACTTTAGGCTCTCGGAATCTGAACCTCCAACCAAAGAACAAATATGGGCTGGACCTATGCCTCCCTACACGTATGTAGCAGATGTACAGCTTGATCTTCATGTGGTCTGGACCAAATGGAGCAGGGAACTGTTGCCTATATGTGGAATATGTTCTAGCTGTTCTGCATGTTTTGGCCTCAATAGGAGTGGAAGTACCTAGCCTTCCAGAGACTATAGGTGCCAGGGTAAGGGGAAATACCCAGGGGTGGGGGCACCTACTCAGAAGAGAAGGGAAAAGAATGATGAGGGAAGGGCTGGGTGACCTGGAGAGGGGATGTGAGCAGGATGCAAAGTGAAAAAGTAAAAAATAAATTAATTAATTGAATTTAAAGAAAAAGTTTCTTTTTATTTTTTAATATCAACACGAAGCCTAACTTATTCATAATTTCTCTTACATTTATTCTCATTATTATATTTTAAAAAGTAAAATTAATAAACATTGCTCTAAAGCCCCAGAAAGAACATTCAATGTTTTAGTTAAACTTTAATAACCATGACTCAAAATAATGTCTTGCTCACTCTGAAGCTATGCCTTTTAATTGAAGGTACATGTTTGATGAAGTAGAAGGTATACACTATGTCTCATATAATATAGCCTACCTACCCTAGATGCAACTACCTATACAAGTAAATTCACCTTAATTAGCAAGTTTTTCTTTGTTGTTGTTGTTGCTTATTTGGTTATTTTTGTTTGTTTGTTTTTGCTTTTATTTTTGTTTTTAAGGTAAGAGGTTTTAAAAGGCAGTGTAAATGAAAGCACTTTCATCTTTTAAGTGACTCAGAAAAAGCAGCATTGATACATTTATGAATTTAAACACGCTTAAAGCCAACTCATGGCACCTTTCCCAATCCATCAAGACATCAGTTTACTTTTACTGAGTATATGAAAGGAGACTAAGAGAAAGCCAACGCTGCAGGAAGCTACAATTATGTTTTACAGGCTGCAATGTTCCCGGGTGTTCAGTGGATGATGTTTTTGTCTTGTCGTCAATAAATTCTGCCCCGTGTTTCTATAATCACAATGCAGTTTTTACAGTAGGCAATTATTTTTAATTGTAAGGATACGCAACCCCTTATTAAGCTAAGAGGAAGAGAGTAGCTGTGCATATTAAAGAAACTGCAAACTCCAGTAGGATCCTTTGATTTCTAAATGATTTTGACAGTCTCTTCAAGAGTGGTTGCCCCATTTTCCTCCTTGAATTTAAAAAGGTTGTTTTTTTTTTAAAAAAAAAAATAAGGAAACATCTGACAGCATCATCTCTGCATCATTTTCATATGGCAGATTAGATAGTAAAAGGTCCCATCTACCACTCCCCAATCAACCAATTGGCTGGAAGACTGGCTCCATAGTTCTTCCCTGCCTGCTTGAGTTATTTTATTTTATTTTATTTTTAAAGAACATTGAATCACAACTGTTGAGAGCTACAGTTTTGGGAAAGATGCTCATCTCTGCCTCTGCAGGTTTCATTTAAATCTGGAATAAAAACAAGTTAAGTAGGTTAAAAGCGGTTGCTATTTCTTTGGCTAGAAACAAATTCTCCTTCTATCATTGCACATATGCACAGACACACAGAGAGAGAGAAAGAGAAAGAGAGAGAGAGAAAGAGAGAGAGAGAGAGAGAGAGAGAGAGAGAGAGAGAGAGAACACCACTATTACCACCACCATCAATGTTTATTCCAAATATTTATGTATTAGTACTTAATTATTTCAAGTAAGATTCAATTTTTATATTTTTTATTTGTAGTAATATTTTTTACTTTTTTAACAGTCTAGTCATTATCCCCCTTCCAGTCTGCCCTCTGACTGTTCCTCATCTCATTTCTCCTCCCCCATTTCCAAGAGGATTCCCCCACCCCACCCAACCATACCTCTCCACTCCCTGGGGCCTCAAGTCTCTTAAGGGTTAGTTCTGTCTTCTCTTACTGAGGTCAGACCATGCAGTCTTTGCTGTATATGTGTCAGGGGCATCAAATCAGCTGTGCCTTTTTTTTCTTTTTTCCTTATCAATCATATATATTCTTTCTTTCTTTCTTTCTTTCTTTCTTTCTTTCTTTCTTTCCTTCCTTCCTTCCTTTCTTTCTTTCTTTCTTTCTTTTCTTTTTTTCTTTCTTTTGTTCTTTCGTTCTTTCATTCTTTTGTTCCTTCTTTCTTTTTTTTCCATCCTGACCAGTTTCCCCATCTATGCAGAAAAAAGACTTCCCATGTATATCAACCACCTATGGCATATCAATTTCCAGTAAGATTAGGTACCGCCCCTTGTATTGATCCAAGAAGAAAGGGTACCAAAAGCAGGCAAAAGAGTTTATTTTCCCTCCATCAGTTATATTTTCAATTACATACTCCCTCAGCTACTGTTCCATAATATCTTTTCTAATTCTACTTAGTGTCTGTGTTAATCAACTTTGCAAAAGATTTTAATATATGTAGCAGATAATAAGCTTCTCATAAGCAAAGGCTACTGGTCTTTATACTATATGTTTTTCTCTTCATGCAAATCATATCAACAGAGAGAGAACAAACATACATGAATGCATATTCAACCCATACATGTAGACTCTAAATATGATATATACATGTATGGTAATGTGTGTTTTATGTATATTAATTTCACTATGCGTTCACTGAGATGAAAAAGACAGAGAACAGTTTTTCTTATACATCATTATATTTACTGGAAATGTTATATTATGAACTGTATTTCATAAATTATTTTATAAATTAATTCAAAATCTCTTTTTGAATGAACAGTTTAGCCAAGGTGTTTGACCTTTGATCTCTGGAATAATGTTTCAATTGCTTTTCAATGATATCATAAAGCAGAATGACAAGTTTTCCATGAGTTAGCCCCCTCTCCAAATTTACTCAGTTATAGAAACTTGGCCACACTCAGTGAAAGTGAATTTGCCTGATTAGATATCATTCTTCATGTAAAGAAAAGATAATTGATTACAAAAGGCTTTTTGTTGCCCTCCCTCTAAAATCTTAAAACTAACAATTCTCACAATGGATCTTACTCTAAATTAAAAATAACTTTTCAACAAATAACTTACCTGCATATTATGTTATAAGAGATTGAGCTCATTTTTTTACCCCAGAAAATGGAAATCCATTTTTCAGTGAAAAGTTGATGGGCTGTTTTAGTAACTCATACTACTATGAATGATTCACTCTGCAGTGAATTTTTGAAGTCAGCCTTGTCTTGGTTCTTGTGAGCTCTTCTTGCTGTACAACCTCATCTTATTGTCACAAGGTATAAGACTCCCTTTTTTACTCCTTACTATATGGAAGAGTAACATAGAGTGCTCCTTTGTAAAAGTTGTGTTATACATTTTCAAGTTAAAAAATACTACTAGAAAGTGTTTGCCTCTGACATGATTTCTTGGACACATTATGTCAAGTAACATGTAATTTTACATTCAGTGTTTTGAAACATTCTTCTTTGGTCTTCAAGGCTGATAAGAAATACAATAATATTTGAATATCTAGTTGAATACTTATGTTGGATGAAAAGCAGGAGTGCAAGTTTATCTTTGTCAACATACAGTCTGCATGGCCTTTTAGTTTTTTTAAACTATGGACTACCAATATATTAAAGGATGCACACTAGTGTCTAATTACACCACAACTAAACATATTCAATAGCAGTATGTTCTCTTATCATTGGTGCATTTTGTAATAGTCTCCAAATCTACATATGTCATGAGACTTTTCTCCATGGACAGTGAAGATTAAACAGTTTTCAAAATTTCAACTATATTTCAATTCTTTGAGAATATGTTTTGTGTACAGACAATGTTTTCAAAAAAAAGATATAAAAGGAAATATTATCAAAATCTACCCTATACAAAGCAACGATCCCACATGGTTTAACAGGAGAAATCTATAAAGCCATCAAATGTCATGCCACCCACATCTATACATATTTTTACAGGATTATAAAAAAAGTGACAGAACCTTTCCTGATGCACATTATCTCCTTCTCCTCTATCCTTTTCTTCTTTCCTCTCCATTCCCTCCTCTATCTCACTGGAGATCAGACTTAGAGCTTGTGGCATGTTAAACAAGCACTATACCACTGAGCTAAACTCCCAGTCCCACAATTTTGATAACTAATTAAGGTAAAAATTATTAATGGATGCCAAAGTGTCTAGAAATGTCTTGTGGACATATTGGATATTCACACATTCTTAAACATTCTCTCATATACACTTTTATTCTTAACTACAAGACAAAAGACATCACTTTACTTGGAAAAGTCAAGAAAACATATTAAAGCAAATATTAGTACTGTGACAAACATATGTCAGTCTTTGAGCCACTAATCGCTCACATTCTAAAATGTTGCTTCAACTTTTCCCCTAGAGAGTAGTATGTGACTAAGAATAGGACTTCACTAATTAATCACTCAAGCCTCTCTAGAAATCTGCTATGTATGCAATCACCACATAGTCTTCTTTTGACTTTATCACATATAGCTCTCCTACTCAGAAATATGCTTCATTAAGTCAGTTTTATAAAGAGCACAAGTCTATGTTAGGAAGAGAACAATTTTGTCTATGGTAATCATAAAGGGCCTGAATTAGAGTCATGGTTGCTGTTTTAAAAAATAGATCAAAATTTCATGACTAAACAAGACCAAAGTTTCTTTCTCAAGAAATAGTTTGGCAAACATTTTCATGCTATAACCTCTAGGGATGTGATTTCCTTTGCTTTTAGATGTCGTCATGAAAAAGAACTTCATGGTTTCATGAATAAGTCAGAACTGCCACTGTCTGTCATTCCATTGTAGGCCATATTCAATACAAGAAGTCTGACAGGCTTAATGCCAACATGAAGCCAATGAAAGGAAAAACTGCATCTTTCAGTTCCAGATGTGTCTTCTTGAACTCCAGAGGGAACAATAATCACAGTGGCTTTTTCATAAAATGTTTTAATGACCACCTCTACATTATTTTCTTTCTCTTTCTCTCTTTCTCTCTTTCTCTCTTTCTCTCTTTCTTTCTTTCTTTCTTTCTTTCTTTCTTTCTTCCTTCCTTCCTTCCTTATTTCCTTCCTTCCTTCCTTCTTTCCTTTTGTCTTTCTCTCTCTCTCCCTTCTTCCCTTCCTTCCTCCCTTCCTCCCTTCCTCCCTTCCTCCCTCCCTCCCTCCCTTCCTCCCTTTCTTTCTTTCTTTCTTTCTTTCTTTCTTTCTTTCTTTCTTTCTTTCTTTCTTTCTTTCTTTCTCTGTGTATGTGTGTGTGTTTCTGTGTAACAGGCCTGGATGTTCTGGAACTCTCTTTATACACCAGGCTGCCCTTGAATTGACAGAGATCTTCCTGCCTCTGCCTCCAGAGTTATGGGATTGTGGGCGTGAGCAACCATATTCAGCTCCACCTTTGCATTCCTAATAAGAATTCCATAGTATCCTTTCTCAGAAAATTTTTATAAAGATAATTTTATTGTCCATTCACGTCCTTAAAATAATGGAATATACTGGCTATTCTGGAATCTTCTGAAAGTTCCATGTCCCTATTTTTAGCAATGGCATGCCTGTGATTCAAATGTTTATCATTTACTTGGAGGCACTTATTACTATTAAAAAAAAATCTTTGAAATTGGAACCATTTGAGTCAGTTGAGCATGTTTAATCAAATAATTTGGGATGTTGTTAAAATACTAAATTCATATTTTAAATATTTATGCCTACTTGAAACCAACTAATAAAGGGTACCTTGCCCATTTTCAGTACAAGACAAAGGTGTATCTAAAGCAACTTAGTTGTCTATTATTCATTAATAACTACAGAATTAGAGTCTATCTACTACTTCTAGTCTTAATTTATTCTTTTTTCTTCCCCCTCATCTCTTTACCTCTCCCTCATCCCTCTTTTCCTCCCTCCCCTTCTCTCTCTCTTCCTTTCTTTATTCCCTCTCTGATGTTCTACTTTGATTAAAGAATGAATTCAGAGCCCTTTATGACTTAGTATGAGATCAGAATGCATTGACAGTGATATAATTTTGAGAGTCTTTACAAGCCTCAACTAAAAAATATTCAACAAAAATTTCAATCATGGAATGTTTCCTAAATGATGAATAGAAACAAAAGTTGTGTGTACAGCTATACTTCATAATTTTTGTAAATTATTTTGTAAACATGAATAATTTTTTAGATAATAAAGAAAAATTGTCTAAAAATTTGAGAGATATTGTGATAATAATCCTATAAATATTTGTAGCTTCTTTTGAATTCCATTTTAATCATATAATCTAAGCAGGGTAAAAACCATTTTATTCCTCTAGGATAAAAGAAAATATTGCTTTTATAAATCTGGAGGTAATGTTTTGGTTTGGACAGCTTTTAAGTAGTCTACATAGTTTATTTCTCTCTGATGAGAGAGCTGGATATTTACTGTGTAACCACTGAATCATCATTCTTGATTGTTCTCATTTACTCTCACTTATGATTATGTCATTAGGTACTCCCCTGTGCTTAGAATCTTTCTGACTTACTTTCTTTATGCCATTGGTCTACTATCATCTCTTAATATTTTTCCTGGGTTTCTGAGTTCTAGAAAAAAATGTTATCACACCTGCTTGTTAAGCTCATGCTTTCTCCATATTTTAATATACAGAGCAATAAAAATACATACATTATTTTTGCTTCTGAGCATCCAATCCTTTTTTCATAATGCAGTACATTATAGCTTTCATTTCTAATATAAAATTCAAGTCTAAATATATTTAATGTACTCCTATGTGAAATGAGTAGAGACAAAATGCTAAAATAAAATTGCATATGAATTTGCTTTTCTGGATCTCACATGTTCTCAACAAATTCTGCTGTCATAATAAACATGTAAGCATTAGTGTAAAATATAATGTTAATGAAGGTTCCTCTTCAATATAAAACTCCCTTTAGTGTTTATAGAGTTTCTGATCATTCATTCTCTTCTGAAGAATTTCTCTTTTTAGTTAGTTGTTTCTGACTCACTTCTATGATTATAGTAAAATCTGATGACATGTCATAGACACATCACCCTTTTTTAACATTACACCATACCTTAGAGAGAGAGAGAGAGTATGTAGACGAATACACCACTTTAAACATGCTAATTCTTATCCCCTTCATAATTTAAACTGTATTTTCATGTCATAATTTATTGACTAATTCTATTTATATCTAGTATATATAATCTAGATATGCATGCATTTATTTGTATAAGCAATGAATATAATGCAGAGAGAATTTTAGCTTTTGCACTTTTTATATTCCATCTGTTTTAAAATAAATTATTTAAAATATTAATTGCTTCTAATTATTTATTGAGACACAACTGCATGCAATTTGTATTCTCATTAAATTGTCTTTTAAAAATAAATATTAATGGAACTACAGATTTTAGGTATTCAAATGACATGCAAAATTCAATTCATCAGAAAACAAACAAACAAAAACCTGACTTTCCTCCACCACACCAAGCTCAAATCAGTCTTGAAATAATATATTTCAAGGAAATGTCACGAGTGTATACTTTCTGCTTAAATGGTTATTTATAGTTGGATCAATTAACTCCTAGAATCTGTAGGGTAAAGAATCCCTTTATCCTGTCATCCTATAGAGCTAAGTATATGGTCTATGCTGAGCTGGAGCAAACTTTAAAGCTGATCAAGTTTCTAAGCAAAATCCTGTATTACGATTAGTGATGGGTTCAATGCTGTGAAGTGAAGAGAGGGGAAAGAATCACAAAGGGTTTCCAGGTTGGGGTTGGATGAAAGAGTCGTGGGAATGAACTGTATATCTGGGGCTTATCGCAACTCCCTTGGTAGCTGGAATTAGGTTTGAAATCTTGTTAGGACAAACCTTGGGATATTCATGTGATATTTTCTCTTTTTAGTAAGGTCACATGCACCAAAGGATCAGTTTGCTGTTTCAAAAAACATCAAGAGAAATATAATGAGAATTTCAGATAGAGGCCACAGAACTGACAAGTAGGGCTTAGAAGGCAGAGTCCCTTCAAAGTCTGTGAGGCTATTCAGAGCTAATTATAAGGAAGTAGCCTTTATAAGAACAATACAATTGGCTTTAAGTAATTAAAAAAAGTATGTATTCAAATTTAGCTAGTGAGTAGAAGAATTTCACTTCATCCAAATATAAAAACATATAAAACATAAGGAAAAATAAAAATAGCTTGTGTTGACCTGTTTAAAAAATCTGTATATACATCTTTATGCTCTATGCATTTGTGTTTCTGTTGATTATTGTAAATGGGAGACTTCTAATTCACCAGACACACATTATTTTCCTTGTTTATAACAAACCCTGACATTACTACAAACATCTTTTACCTTTTTAGAAAATATGAATGAGAATTTTCATATTTGCAAGACAGACAAATTTAACAGTAACTGGATCACAACATCATTGTGATTATAAAATTACATAATTTTGCTTTGACTATCATACATCAAACATTTTATATAAAATGTAAGGTAAGTGTTCTTTCATATATATTGTCTTACTTAAAAGAGTATGAAAACCATTAAAATGAAAAAGCTATTTAAAATTATGTTCCCTTCCAAAACCAAATCTGATCAGATAGGAAAGATTATATATTTATTCATAGGTTTATTTATTCCTTTAATACATTTTGTTGTATATAGTCTTCAGTTTTAATATTGGCTGATATTCAATTTATATATTTTTGTGAATTGAATTCAGTTCACATTCTTTTCCTGACTATTTCTACCAAGAAATCAGTTGGATGCTTTAGGGGATTTTAAAGGGTGAACAAAACACAAACACACCATTAACCATGAACATTAAAAACTAGTTATGGAAACAATTGGCAAATATTTATTTTAAACTTTGCTATGGACTATGAATGAAGCCCAACTGTACCCCGTATAAGGACCTGTGTTTACCTGTCAGTAGAAATATAAAACATTTGGTTTTCTTTCTTTCTTTCTTTTTCAGATATAATTTTCCTCCCCCTTCCCTTTCCTTCCTTCAAATCCTCCCATATAATACTTCCTGTTATCCTTTAAATTCATAGCTCCTTTATTTATTAATTGTTATGGCATACATATGTGTTTTTATATATTTTCTATTCCTAAATCAGACCTGTTTAGTTTATATAAACATATTTATATGTATGTTTTCTGGACTAACTGATTAGCACTGAGTGATGAGTTGGTGTTCCCTCCCTTGGGAAAACCACCTCTTCTGCTCCCAGTTTTCCTCAGTTGCGTATAGCCTTTTTGTGTAGGACTGAGGTCTTGTGAGCTTTTTTCCTCCATCTATTTTAAGATGTCTATTATTGTTGGCCTTATTCAGCTCATGTTTAGGCAGTCATGTTACTGAGACTATGGGTGTAGCTTCTAATAATAATGGGGAATATAACCTCACAATAAAATCCCTGATCCTCTAACTCCAAGCAATCATTATCCACCCCTTAGGCAATGTTCCCTGAGCCTTAGGTATAAGAGTATTTTGTAGGTATACATTAAAACCGGGCTCCACAACTGTTCATTTTGATTGGTCGTGGCTTTTTGTAATGGTCTCTATCTGTCACAAGAAGAAATTTAACCGATGAATGGTCAAGACCACTCATCAAATTATCTTTGGTTATAAAAAATATATCTTTATAGAGTGATGCTAGGGGTTATTCTGGGTTAGTAAATTAGTGGTTGAAGATCCTTTTCCAATAAACACACTGTGCTAATACCAATTAAGTTGCTAGGTTTGCAGTACTAAGCATGGTTTCCTTCTTGTTGAACATGTCTAAAGTCCAATCAGAAAACTGTTGGTTATGATTGAAATGTGCATGATACTACTACACCATTAGGATATAGTGCCATGATGATTTTTCATGTGGCTCATAGGCATTTTATTTTTTTAATGAAGAAAACACAATAAACAACAAACAAACAAACAAAACAAAACCTGGTGTTATGAAATTAGTGTACAATTTGTTCAACTTGGAGGCAGTACTCAATTTCTCAGATTTTCTTTCTACAGATAGTATTAGTGACGAACAAAACTATGATACTTGATATTATATAATGTAGCCTAGAGGAACAAAGACAAAATAGGATTAGTTCTCATCTCTACAGAACACAAAAAGGGCCCTAGACCTTTGTATTGGAGCATGAGTTGCCTGTGACTAGAGATAGGCTGCTGTTTCAACAAAGAGCAAGTTGTAAAAATGCAGAAGTAGTTATTACATTCGTGTATATTTTGCTGTTGTTGCTGTTCGCTGAAGTTCTTGAATATTCAGCAAGGTAAGGAGCCCAAGGGGATTGTGTATAATTCTGTTGTTGGGAAATCCTAACCAGCTGAGATTCAGGAAATGACTGGATCTAAGCCAGACATTACAGTTTCTGACAAAATCCCATGATTGAGTTACTTTTTAATACTTTGTAAATTTATTTTTCTATTCAGAAGAAGAAAATGATAATATCACTACCTCTGTAAAATGGTCAAAATGTACTTCTAATGGATTTATCCCATGAATAGGCTGCCCACAGTCTAATGGGATTCTTAAGTGTACCTAAACAGGAACATCTTTCATAAATAAGAGGAGGAAATCTTTTGTTAGCTGTGTTCTCTCCCCCCCCCCCCCCCCGCTCCTTTAGTTGCTGTGTCTATAGATTTATCATACTGTTTTGGGAAAGTAGTTAAATTTTAGATGATTAATTCTCTAAATGTGCAAGTGTTACAGAATTTTTTCATAAAATATTTAAAGCTTTGGACTAAAATACTATAAACTTATAAACTAATTTTTGACATCAAATTACTTCTTATTTTAGAAACAAGTTTATTACTAAGAAGTTAGGCAAGAGAAAGACTGACTTTTCATGTATTTATGAAATTTTGAATGGATTATACCAACTAAATGCAAATGGCCTCATCGATATGTGGAAAAAATTTTATATTTTTAATATTTGGGTTATTTGCAAATTATGTTGTATTCCATTAACTATTCGCTGTGCATATTTGAAGTTTTAACAAGCTTCACTTAAATTCCAAAGCTTGGCTATGCAGTTAATAGGGTAAAATCATATTTATCCATATGCATGCTACAGCATATTACATAAACATATTACTGAAGAACATATTAACAACATAGTTTATAATTGACAGTATACTACAGATACAGGCTTTTTGATCATTCCTTCAAAATTCATACTGATAAAAATTATTAAATACCACTAAATTCTTTCTTGGTCTTAATAAGTTAACATTTGTACAGACTTTAACTGATTGTATAAAATCAATTGCATACTGTTCATAGGTGCCTGAGAAACTTGTTAACTTACTTAAATTCTGAGAAATATCACTTAAAGAATACAAGCAGAATTTCTAAGAGGAAAGTCCAATGTTCTTGAAGTTCTCTGAAGTCTGTTCCCACTTTCTTTTGAATTAATGTGGTGGATTGAAACACTGAGAAAAAAAATCAAGTCGTAAATCTGAATTAACATTGGATCAACTCCTGCTTCTATCCCGTTTAGTTCATTAATTTTGACATTGGATATGCTTTCTAATTTCTATGACTCTTTCTAAGATCTTAGGTGGCCTTGGGGGCAGTTTCCTTTAGCTCACTCGACCACTTCCATTATTGGACTATTTTCTTTCTTAGTAAACTGTAATTTTTGTTGCAAGCCTCATTTAAAAAGTGACTTTTACAATCTTCTCTGGCAGGCTGCCAGGATTTACATATAGACTGTACTATATTTTCCCTTAAACAGTGATGCAATTGATAAAAAAGAAACAGTTCTACTTGTCTTTAGAGGTAAATTTGAGGACTAAGGTGAAAATGGTGTGTGCAGTCCTTCATCAGTTAGATGTTGATAAATGTTAGAAGAAGCAGTCTGAATGTCTATTCAGTCCTGTTACTGAGTTACTGTTGTTCTTACCAGTGATAGCACCATGCCACAATGTTGCTTCAAGTCATAAGAAAAATTAATTGTTTAAACCTCAAAATGACAAGTCTCAACTCTTTCTGATAATCAAATTTGAGACAATAAAATCTGAATAATTAGAAAAACTGATGAAAACTTTATGGTAGTCATGGTTTATCTAGATTTTTTGCTTTAGGGTGAGAGTATAAATATTTTAATTTCTCTTTTTGTTTTAAATAGAGGAATTGTGTACTCACAGCATATACTTTAGTAGAGATTTAGGTATTCACCATTATGAGACAGAATATATCAAGTTTATTTTCTCATTTACCTCACACTATCTCTAAAATAGATTTTTCAACATTATTTTTCAACTAGATAACATTCTAACATAGATAGATTCTAACTAACTTATCTAAATGTAAATGATATGTAGTTATGTCACAAACACATATGAGACAAATAAAACAAATCATTGTTGCTTCTATATAATTTCTTTGGAAATCCTTGCAAGTAGAGATTCTTCAAGAGATAATGGTTGGATTTTAGTTTATTTATCTTGATCATAAATTGTTAGTAGGCTTCTTATACATTATATTACCTTCTTTCTGATTTGGGAAGGTATATGCATTTTTTTTCTGATGTATTTGTTTTGTGGTGCTAAGGGTGAAACCCAGATCTTACACAAAATAGGCAAATATTCTGTTACTGTAGTACATACTAGCCCCAATTTTTCAGAAAGATATATTGAAGATATCAGTGTATGATTTTATCATCATAAATGAAATATATCTTTCAAGCTACATTCATTAAAGAGCTCATGTCTTGAATGTGCTACTTAGTTTCCTTAGGGGACAAAAGATCATGGAAATGAGATGACTTTTCAAAAAGTAGTTTTTTTCTAAGTTAGTTTAAACTAATTAAATTTTCTTCTTCTTTCCTATGTTAAATACAAGTGAGAAGATATATTTTATGGATATATTTTGTATATACATCTGCACTAGATTGGATACTGACATTATAGTGTCAAATTTATATATATATATATATATATATATATATATATATATATATATATATTACAAGTTTTACCCACAAGAACATAAATTTTAATAGATATTAAGAAAGAACATAATATCTAAAACAAATTATATCTATAAATCTATTTTACAAAAGCACTTTTGTTAGGAAAACACAAGTCATATAACTCATAATGCCATCTGTTTGCAAAGAAGAGAATAGGGGTATTTGCTATGGTGCAAAGCCATAGAGTTTTCCCAAGATACCATCTATGATGACTACTGTCTTTGTATGTTTGACACAAGCCAGGATCATCTGAAAGAGGGAACCTCAAATAAGAAAAATGCTTCCATCAGACTGGCCTGTAGGTAAAACTGTGAGACGTTTTCTTGAAAAGTGGTTGATGGCGAAAGGCCTAGCTGACTGGAGATGGTGTTATCTCTGGGCTTGTGGTTCTGGGTTACATATAAAAACAGGTGGAGGAAAACATGAAAAGGAAGCCAGTATGTAACACTCCACTTTGGCTTCTGTTCAGTTCTATCATCCAGGTTCCTGCCTTGCTTGAACTTCTAACCTGACTTCCTTCAGGGATGAACTGATACATGAAAGTATACAATTAAATATACCTTTTTCTCCAAAATTACTTTCGTTAATGATATTTATCATAACAATAGAAATAAAACTATACCAGCATTTCTTTGAGCTAATCCACTAACAGAAACTAAAAGCTAAAGGTATCTGATGGTTTAAAAGTCACATGGGATGGAGATATGTTCTAAATTATACATATTTGTAGTGAAATACAACTGTGGGAAGGCAAGGACAACAAATGATTTATTTTAATAATCAGTTTACTAGATAGGACTTCCATAAAGAACAATAATAAAGCTAATAAAATAGATACAGCATCTTTAATATTCCTAGTGTATTTGTGAAGGTACCATTCTTAAAGTAGTCTTTACATATGATTTTTAACTAAAAAAAATAGATGCTATGCTAAAGCCTAGCTTTGTGAGACAGTTTCAGTTTCATCACCAAGTAAGTGCCACACTTCAAAATATTTCCCGTGTATTTAATCAACATAGGCTCATTTCTACAGTGAGTAATATCTAACTGTATCTGTATTTTGTGATAAAACATAATTTATTTTTTCATCATACTACATATTTAAATCGATCACCTGATCAATTTAAGCTCTATACCTCATTCATGTGTAGAGGAAAATCTAGCATTTGGCTATTCTGGCAAGGAATCATATCCAAAAAACTTCTAAGTCTGTATGATCTAGCTGGAATGCAAACAAAACTTTAATCCCTCTGGGTGGAATACAGACATACTCTTAGTACACACCTTTAATCCAAAACAATAAAGATAAATTTGGTTTGTAGAAGCAAGTAGCCATGTTTGAAAGAGACATGGTCAGACAAATTGTTGAGTCATAAAAATTTGACCTGAATGAGTCAGTGATAGAATATACTTAACTTTCATGTGAACACTAGAGGAAAGAGAAGCTATGTAAGAGAAGAGTGTAGAGAAGAAGAAGGAGAAGGAGGAGGAGGAGGACTAGGAGGAGGAGGAGGAGGACTAGGAGGAGGAGGAGGAGGATTAGGAGAAGGAGGAAGAGGAGGAGGAGGAGGATTAGGAGAAGGAGGAAGAGGAGGAGGAGGAGATGAAGGAAGAAGGAGGAGGAGGAGGAGGAGGAGGAGGAGGAGAGAGAGAGAGAGAGAGAGAGAGAGAGAGAGAGAGAGAGGATGCAGTTTTATTGGAACAGTTTTACAGAGACAGTTTATTCAGCATTAAGCCTGTAAAACAATTACACCAAGGAAATAAAAGGTACTCTTACATCCATGTATTCAGTAGTCTTCATACACTAGAAATTCAGTCTTTTAAAATTTATTATGTATTTTTAGGATGACTGTGTCAATTAGAAACTAGCAGCATATATGCCCCATAGAAATTTCCAGTTTAATAAACACTATTAGCATATCAGAAAATACTAAGTGTTGCTAAATTCATTAATGCAGTATGAGGTAAAAATCCTTGTATATTCTTTGTTGTAGGTGGTTTTAGAATGCACTGGTATTGCTGACTGAATCAATAACTATATGGTAGCTTGAAAGAAGATGTTTTAAAATGAGATTTCATTTTTCTATATGTGTTGAATGAATACTATTTTAAAGATAATTCTCATCAGCTTGTACGGATTAATAACTTCAGAAATCAATTCAAGTAGAGAATCAATTCAGTAAGGAATCTTTATTTTTTCCTTCAGAAATCAATTCAGTAAGGAATCTTTATTTTTTCCTTTTACAATTTTAATGCAGTGTTCAGAGCAGATAGGAAATATCTTGGGCTTGCCTCGAACACATTTACTCACTAGTGTGTACATATGTATTTATTTAATGGCGTGTTAACTATGTATAATAACTTTGTGGGGGAGGGTCAGAGGATAAGAAAAAGAGAGTTATAAAATAAGACTGTGTATCTGAACTGTTGTCAATTATTTTTTAGTTTCTTGTAATATTTGAACTACTCAACACTATTCATTTCTATCACAGCTTTATAAATTTCTACATTTTAAATTACCTCTAATGACAAAAACGTAATCAATAAAATAAAATTTGCATAATAAGTTACTGCTGACCTTTATTTGAATCATGACACCTAAAATTGTCCACAGATTTGCACAGTTCTTGTTCAATCACAGCAAAACATGAAATGCAGCCACCTGCTCTCTGCTCATTTGAGACCCTGAATTTCTGGGAATAAAAGGATTGTGAATATGGTTGTAACTGTACAAAATTATAGATGTTCATAAGTGACATAGCTTATCAGGCAAGAAGCTCAGAACTGCATATGAGATATCCTGTAATATGAGTTGTCAGTCAGAGCTTCCCAGCAACTACCAAAGACAATATAGCTTTTATCTATTGCTATTTGTTGATTGTAGGACATATTCTTCAAGATACCACAGACTTTGATCAAGCGACTAACCTAGAGGTTTTCTCTATGCTGGGTAGCTTTCATAATGCTGGAATATGGTTTTGCTATTTTCTTTGGGAGAAAAGCTATCAAAAGTCTTATAGAGACCTGAATACTATTACTGACAATGATGGATCAGGCACGAGATGAATCCTGTCAAACCTCCAGCATGAAGAGGAAAGAGCTCATGGGGCTTCACAATAGCTGTGGAAGTATTGGCCACTTACTACCCCTTGAGGAAGAAGATTCAGTGTCTTAAGTGGTATGACCCATGATCAAATAGATGATGCCTTACATCCATGAAGAGAAAGGCAGTTGTAATTAGACTCACAGTGTTATAAAATAAAGAAAACAAAGATGGGAAAGGACATGGGTTATGATATAAATACATTTAATCATGTATGATATTACCAAAAACTAAGTAAAAGTTGAAAAAAAATAAATGTTGTATGCTCTGTCTTGTACCTTTTTGACTCTTTACTCAAGTATGATATACAAGGGTCCTATGATGCTTTTACTTTTAGTTTTAGGGGACATCTTACACTCTACCATTATACATTCATACTGGGAATGAATAGATTTTCTTTTCCTCCTTACATACAAGACAATATTAGTTTTTAAAATAATACCCATTTTCACTCACATACAGTGAGGGGGACTCTCAATGTACTTTTGATTTGCATGTTTCTAATGGTTAAGGAAGTGGAGTGAACAAGAGAATATAAATGGAGAAGAGGGAATATGCAAATATTGTGCATTAATTCTTATATACAGGAATATTATGTATATATGAAATGTTGAGACTACATGCATTCGAGAAAAGTGGCAGCAGGTGAAGGAAAATAATCCTATGAATATACAATGAAATATCTATGAAGAAATGACATAAATGAACACATCAGTCTGAGTTTAAGTAAAAATATGAACAACAACAATAACAACAAACAAAAAACACAATGAAAAATTAAAGACACCACAGGAAAGAGATGAATTTGTATGCATGAATTTACCACATTTAAAATAAGACTCAGGACAAAACTTCACTTATATTAACTTGAGAAAAAATAATTTCTACTGTGCTTTAGATTCATCTAATTAAGAATTATATACCAAGATTCTTTCAGCTAGTGGTACACAACAGGGTTATTCTAAAGCAGGAATGAATTAACACAGGAATCTTTTCTACTGAAACTTCTGGTTGTAGATTGGATTTCAGACGAAGTAAAAGCATTCTCTTACTCATTTAATAACAGAGGAATAGATATAATTTAGACAAATAAATGTAAAATGTATTGTTTATTATGTACTTGTTTAGAACTAAGATGACTGAGACTGCTGCCATGTTTACTGCAGTTCTAGGTAACTTTTTCTATATTCTGTCCACTTGTACAGCAAAACTGCTGTCTAGATGTTCTTGGTTCCTCATTAATGAGAATGGGAGAGGACTGTGTTTGTCTCCTGGACAAAGCCATTGCACATCATGCACCTATCCAAAAGATAGGATAATTCTGAGAATAGGAGTATCCTTGAGAAATTTAAACTTAAGAAAAAAATCAATAAGTGCCTTGGAGAATAAGTATTTAACAAGGTTCCTCATAGAGGATAGAGGCTAAAAATATTTGTTGAGTGAATATGTTGTTGAATGGCATTTTCTCAGCTGAAGTAGATTCAGCCTTTTAATATTATTTACTTCTAGAGAACTACTCAAATTAAAAAAAAAACTCTCCTACCATTTTTCAGTCTTTATTTTCTCTTATATCTCAAATAATTTTTGGAGAGGCTGGAAAGATTGTGAATGATGTTGTACATCTGGAATTGAGGCTGTATGAACTTGTGTTTAGCACTGAACTATGGCTCTTAAATTATAATGGAACTCACAGGATAGAGAACAGATAGAGTAAAATCCTTTCAGGTTTGTCTTAAATGTAAGCCATAGGACATGTGCCTTTGATCTTCAGTCATTAAAACTTCTATGTGGCTTACTTGATATGGCCTGTGCGGATGTAACTGACTCTGTTTGCCATCCGCATCTTGTGAGTTACTTCTTACATCTAGCTTCCTGTCAAACCCAAATTTTCATTCTTTAGAAGGACTTTGGCAATCCTCAAACATCTGTACTCATAATTTAGCTTAAGTAAAGGCTAAGCACTACTTTTAAGCTCAGTAATTCGATTTTCTGCTACTCAACAGTTCATTTTTGCATTCATATTGTTTCATTTGAGATCTAAATGTTAGTCAGAACATAAAATGTGGGAGATATATTTTATGTATGTATTCATTTATTTGTATATTGGTTTTAAGACAATCATTTATGAAGCATAATATAAGAGAACTGCAAACTGAGCAGTAAGTAGAATACTCTTGCAGTATGGTGATGTATACTAATGAGATTATTAAACTAAGCAATTTAAACACAACTCTGTCACTATCTAGAGGATTTTCATGATGTTATTTTATCATATAAATTTTCTGCATATATGATATCAATGCCAAATTTTAATAAGCAACAAATCTACAAAATAGCCACCCAGAACTTTGTATGCTCAATGGTATAAAAGCAAGTGCAATGTAATAACTATTGCAAACATAATCCCCATTATCTCATCTTTAGAAAATAAAACTTTTATGAAGTCTATTATGTTTGTATTAATTTGAAGTTTTAGCCTAGAACCTAGCAAGTACAAAATGCTTCACGAAATCTTTTATATTTTATTTTTTTTTGTTTTGTTTTGTTTTTGTTTTTTCGAGACAGGGTTTCTCTGTGTAGCCCTGGCTGTCCTGGAACTCACTCTGTAGACCAGGCTGGCCTCGAACTCAGAAATCCCCCTGCCTCTGCCTCCCAAGTGCTGGGATTAAAGGCGTGCGCCACCACCGCCCGGCTATATTTTATTTTTTATTAATTATTTTTTGTTTACATTTCAAATGCTGTCCCCCTTCCAGGTCTCTTCTCCACTAACTCATCTCACCCCCTCCTCCTCCTCTTTGCCTCTAAGAAGGTGCTCTGGAAATTTATCTAATACAACACAAATCTTTGTGTTAAAGGAAGCCTCCATAGATTTCTATACTATGTAAACCAAGGACTATTTTTTAAGATCTTTGAAATTATTAAATGTGCTAGAATGCAAATTAAATTATAAACTATAAATTAGGTGCGAATTGAATTTACATTTTTAAAATAAGTTTCTTTATTTTTTTTCTAGTACAAGTTTTTGACAGATGTACACCAGGCCTCTGAAATACAAGAACCAATTAATAAGGGCTTTGAACTAAGAAGCTTTTTATAGCACTTTCCTGGTTTCATTGTGAGTTCAGAGAAAAATATGACATCTTCCAATCTTATCCGAATTCCATCTCATCAGAGGAGAGGAAGAGCAGAATAAACAGAATGGATTAAATGGTCTGTCTCAGTAGCAAATCCTTGTATTATATTGAGCTATGCATATTCTCTTAAAACCTAGGTGAAATAAAAACAAACAAACGGAGCTAGGAGCTTTGGAATGAGTATAGCAGGAGAGACATTATCTATACTGTGAATCAAATAGGTTGTCACTAGACAGAGAAAGAGAAAAGAAGACAAAAGAACAAACAGAATAACATTCAGGAGAGCAAAGGAATGAAGAAGAGGTAGGAAGTGGGTGGAGTGGAATGCATATGAGGATATAAGGTAGAATGAGAAACTAAAGCCAAGTGTACAGCTCTGGAAATCTTGCTTAAAGGATTTGGTGTATACCCCAATTTCATGAAGAGTAGAAACCTCACTATCAGGACTTAATTGAAACTTTTTCTCTTGGAGTTTTTCCTAATATCATAACTGTTTTTATTCTTAAGGATGTCAATGTTTAGGCAATGCAGGGCAGTTATCTGATCAAACTTTTGAGAGCTATTCAAAGATTTCCCAGGAAATCAGCATGAGTAAATCTTATTTTTTTTTTCCTCAGCTGTCACTCTTGGATGGTGTAGGATTGCTAACTAAAGCCCACTAGGCTATCTAGTAAATCACTACCCTTGTAAATGGAGTCTTATTCTCAGGAAGCCATTCCTAATTTGTACTTATTGTTCCTGTTGTACGCTTGGATAGAAATCATGTGGTCTATAAATATAAATATATTTGATACCTGGCTTTTTACAGAAAATATATTGCTGATCCAGTATGTAAATTAAAATATGTGAGATAAAACAGAAGTGAGGAATTACTAAATCATTTTATATATTCATAGTACACACACATGCACACACACACACATACACACACACACACACATTACATTTTGGTATCAACTGGAAATGAAATTAAAACGTAGAGATCTAAATGGGAACATTTTTTTTGAAAAGTCCTTCATCAAACCAAGATATTTTTCTAAGAACATAGGTCAATCTCAGAAAGATATTTAAAGTACTATGTCTAGAACACAAAGATAATTTATTTTGAGAACTTTTGTCCCAAAATTCTTTTCTGATAAAAAAAAGGATGTAACAACCATTATACATTCAAATTAGCCAAATTTAAATGTGAAGGTAATTAAACATAAGGTCATACAAAATGAGTACAAACTACAGAAAGAGAAACTGTTCTCAATAATATAAATCACAGAAACAGAGAACATGAATTTCACACTTTACTTTGGCTCTATGGGGAGAAAGAATATGCAACAATCTGAGTATTGCTATGACCTTAAGCCTCAACCCAATAACCCTGCACTCTTTGCAAGTTCTAAATAACTTGCAAAGTGAAAGTTTTTGGTATGTGTCAATGGCCTTAACAATTAGTAAAATACAGTCCTAAACTTTAGTTCTATTGGACACCTCATGTTCTATAAGAATATATACTTTACTAGACTGGGTGTACCAGGAAAATGTCATCTGAGCAAGAAGAACCCATTCATCCATTTTTCAAGAATAGTCTGATGATTATAAAGTTCAGAAATGGAGAGTCACTGACTCTTCACCACAGCAAAAACCCACAGTATTTATTGGCTAAAAAGTTTTGTATCAAGAAGTGATGATAAAAATCAGAAGAGTGAGTCTCAGAAGGATGACATAATTTTTAAAGGCCACTAAATGAGTGCAATCATATGAACTCAAGCTTTCTTAATAAGGATGTAGCTTGTTTTCTGAAAATGTTTATACAACATTTTTTACTTTTAAAGATGTAACATAATTCAATTCCTTGACCTGGAAACTGAAAATAAATTGCATACATAATTAAATATTTGAATGTATATTTTATTTCTACTAATGTCTAAGAGATATTATTTTTTCCCAATTATAAATGTAGGCAACAAACCAAGAGTGTTATAGAGAGTACTGGTGACATCTCTTTTTCTTTTTTTTCTTTTTTCAAGAAAATCTGTTTTCCTGCTACATTAGTCTTATGTCAGTACTGCAAAAAACCTTATCAAAACTTTGAAATTGTTATTCCTAACAATATTAGATATAATGTGATATTTTAGTAACAATATAAATGAAACATTTTCATAATTTTAGCAATATAATTTTTATTTTATACACTCTCATATACTCTTTCAGTTTAATTTAACAGAAGTCTTATGGTTCCGAAGGGAATAGTGATAGAAAAACATGAATAATGGTAATTTGTGGCTTGCTGGCAGAACACATGATTAGAACACATAGACCCTCAATTCAGTCACCAAGTCACCAGCAATGCCTTCCCCATATCACACACACACACACACACACACACACACACACACACGCACACACACACACGTACACACTCATACTTGGATAAAATCGTGATCCACCACATCAAAAATACCTGCACAGCTAGATATTGTTGTGTAATCAGTCACCTTAAATTTTACTGGCTAAAGATAACAGTAACTACTTTCCTATCTCTTACCATGTTTCTATTTTTTGATCAGACTCAGCTAGGTGGTATTGCACACACCCCGGTGTATTGCTGAGTCCTTGTTGTAATGTAGAAGGAATGTAGTGTCAAACCATTCTCTGGTCCCTGCTTTCACTTTAGTTGAGTATGCTATCAGTTACACATGCAGGTCTCAAAAGTCTACTTCCTTTTAGAACCTAGCTCAGAAGTCATATGACATCATTTCTATCAGAGTTCCAGGCTTGCCCAAATTGAATAGGAGATGATCTCATCTCTCCATATAAGGAAAGACAATGTCAAATAGTAAGAACATCTATAACAGGATGCATTTGCCTATCCTTTTTTGGAAAGAATGGGATATATATACTCCCTGTGGTTTGGGGAATTTTATGCAATTCTTCTTTGGCCTTGTATTTTCTTTTCTTCTTTGTATAGTATTGCATTCTTGATCTTTTTCCATCTCAAAAATAGCTCTTTTAAAACAAACTGTTTAGTTAAACTTTATTTCAGGATGACATCATATTCTCTGACTCCCTACCTGTCTCCTCCCTAACCCAGTATTGGCGGATTCTAGGCAGAATAAGAATAAGGGGGAGCTCTTATGAACAAGTTACATATTTACTATCATTTTGTACAGTTTGTGTGTGCTGCTACCTTACTTCAACCCTACTCATGGGCTTATTTACTTTTTTTGCAACATTTATATATGAGCCCTTTATATGCCTGTGAGCTCCCAAGGGCATACTCAACAATTTCCCCCATTTATCTCATAGGACTAGTCATATATTAATGCTCAAGTAATATTTATGAGGGATTGTCCTTTCAAATTCATTTTTCTGCTGTCAGTCCGACTAAGCCACCCTCTTTCCATAAATTAACCAGATCTGTGTTATGGGTAAGTGTTACAACACACTTTGAAAAATATTAAGAACATGGTGACCTGGTTATCTGTATAGTTAAATAACTGGACTGACAGAGTGGGACACGGTAGTACAAAAGTGGCCCCTATCAGTAAATAAGATAACAGAAATAAAGAAAAGAAAAAATAGGTTGCAAAATTGCATTGACAGATTGAGGTCCCAGAAAGTGAGATGGTTTTACAGTTACTTATGAGATCTTTACCTTCTGTCAAATTGTAAATTCAAATTTTCCAATGGTTGAGATTTTTTGAATTTGTCAAAATACCTTCTCAGTTGGAAGATGATTTTCCAGTGATCATGACAGTATACTCACAGAGCATAAGCACAGAGGATATGATTTTCTAAGTCAGTATACAAAAATAGTATTGAGAGGAACTGAAATGATAGTGTCATCATTGATGTTACACCTCTAAAGGTGTGTCTCATGGGTTATCCACAGTCATGGCACTATGAAGCCTTCTTAAGTGTCAATATTCACTGTGCTGAATGGCATAAGACTCACGGCACACGTGGGCAATGCAACAACTTCCATTTACTGTGTCTTTGCTTCCATAAATGAAACATGAGCTCAAGAAGACAGTTCTAGCACAACATATGCAAATGATTCTTACAAGCCTTTTTGTGAATCATCACCCCTGCCTCAAAATCAAGGTCAGATGAAACATGTGATGCTGCGGAACCTCTGAGAACACTACCCCTCCAAATGCTCAGATGCTTGGACAAAGTCAATGAAATAATAAACCATGGGCTAAGGGACCAAATACGAGAGCTTATTTTAAAACACCAGAATTCATATTCCATGGTTTTCTGACATTATGCCAACTGACCCACTAGAGAGAACAAAACATTCTCAGGACATGCATTTCAAATTTTCATGAAGCATCACGAATTAACCCTGTCAAGAATTAAATACATTTCTGTAGAACCAAATCTGTTTTTTTTTGGGGGGGGAGGACTCATCTGAAATTAGAAATTGTCAGTTTGATCAATTATTTATGTGCCTTTTATTCATAAGTAACATATCAGCTGGCTCACTGAGAATGACAAAATTTCCATACAATTAAGGAGCTAATAGGATTTATTTGGCTTTTTAGCAGGAACCAAAGAGGAATCTTTGTCACAAGAGAATTTCTATGGCTTTAAGCTAATTTACAAATTCCTTTTTCTCTCTTTTTTTTTCTGCTTTTTGTTTAACTCTTGCAGTATTCTGCTTGTTTCTAATAAAACACTGTGGAGCCAAGGCTTGCTTTGCTCTTTTAATTCATTTTATCTCATTTTTTATCAAGTTCTAGTGATAGGCAGAGGATTGGCAGCACACCTATGTGGTGATACAGAAGTCATTATTCTCCTTCCTAGTGAGAGAGGCATTTTCACAAACTAGACAGAGATTGTGTTTTGGAGAGATATATTTGACTCAAACTAACCATAAGTGTTTTACAAACAGATTGTCCATGACATGTACATATGCTTCACTATTCCCCAAGAAATAATGCCAATTCCATTCTGTCTGCCAATAGCAGATCATGCTATTTAAAGTAACTGCAAGCGAGGCTGCTGGCAAGATGGCTCAGCAGGTAAGGCACTTGTTTCCAAGCCTGTCAGGGACCTGAGTCTGATCCCAGCTTCTGCAAAGTAAGAGGAGAGAACTGTCTCTTTGCAAGTTGCTCTTGTGTCTCCACATGCATGTTGTGAATGTGCATATCTATTCACTTTCTTTCTCATCCTGTATTTTGCTTCATTATTTATGATTTTTTTTTAATTTTAGCATCTTGAGTCAGCAGGAATTTGGAAACCAAAATAACCACATTTACAAGTGCTAATCAAATAAATAATGTTGTTTCTATTGTAGTTAATTAGATGAGAAAATGTAGAAACTGCTTAAATAAAAGTTTTGATCTAATGTACACATCTTCTGAATAAATATTTTCATATTTCCAATGATTTTTAGTATATTTCCTCATTATTTACTTTCATTTTTGTGAACTAACATATGAATCTACATAATTTCTGTTCATTTGTAATAAGCAATATGTATTGTTTTAGCTTGTAATGTCAATAGCAGATATGTAAACTAGTACCTTTTCTTGAAATAACAATTGAAATGACTTGATACATACTTAGTGAGTGAACGAATTCTAAAAGTAACCTCTGCCCCCTTTCAAATCCCAGTTTCATCTTCTCAGAACCTCTGATTGGAATTGGCCAATTCCCTGCCATCCTCTACTATCAATTCATTCCCTGCTATGTTACCAGTTTTCCCAGCATGTTTCATGAAACAACTTTTCCCATGACAAACCCTAAGCAAGTTCAGAGACCAAATCTTTACAGATAGTATATGTACACTTTCATTTTTCAATAATTTCCCAAGTACTGTTCAACTAGGTCCAACCACCCTGAAAAACCTATATAGGCTTCTTATTTCTCAATTTTAGTACTTTCTCTAGAATTGTTCCATTTTGAATGAATGACTCCTCTTCTGACAAGAAAGAAAAAGTAACAGTATGAGGGAATATAGTTGTTTTCAAACCCTGAGAGGTATGCTATGACTCATGAAGCTCAAAAAGCAAATCTGTAGTTCTATTCTTTTCACAGTTGAAAATGTGAGATCTCAGGGTTTGTTGCTTTATTTTTGCTTGTTTTTGTTTTTACGTTAGCATGCTCACTTAAACAGGTCAGTTTTGTGATTCAAACTCATGCCCTCTCACCAGAGACTAGCCTTTTCTTAACTGACTCAATGAATGTTGTAATCATCAGAAGCACTGACCAAATGCAACAGAAACTTGTAGGGCATTTCTCTGTAACAATACTGTAGTCACACTGTAGAAGAGACTTAATACTGAGCTAAGTCTAGACCTGAAAAAGAAAAAGAAAGTATAAGAAATAATCCCTTATCAAGTTGCTCTATATGAGAGAGACAAACTAATCCTTCTGGAAAAGCTTGCATTCACATTGTGTGAATTTTCTCCACATATTTATTTTCTGAAACTATATCTTCTAATAATAACCATTAGGCTTGGCAGCAGCCTATATTGGTCCCATGAATGTATTAAGCACTAAATATAATAATAATTTCTTAGTTACTGTTCTACTGCTGTGACAAAGTACCATATCCAAGGATACTTATAAAACATTTATTTGTGGTCTTGCTTTTATTTTCAGAGGGTTATTCCAAGGTCACATGGTAATAATGGCATGTCTCTCGACAATAGGCAGGCAAGCACAGTGCTGAAGAAAAAGATGAAAGCTTAGTTGTTGAGACAAAAACCAGGAGATAGAAGAGGAAGGGAAGGAAGAAAGGAGGGAAAGAAGGAGGGAGGTGTGGGAAAAAATATAGGGGCCGCCTCAGTGGTGGATTCCTGGGAGGCTTTACAAGATGCGGCGGGTCACACATGCGGGAGGAAGGTCTAACGTTCCAGCAGCCTGGAGGCTTTGGCAGTGGCAGGCCCCAATAACAAGAGGAAGTCCTTGGTTCCAAAAGGGTTTATTGTCATGGGTTGTGGGACTGTGTAAGGGTATTCTGGTTCATGGCTGGGCAGGTGCCTAGAACACCGAGACGCTGTGTGAGAACCGGCAGGACTTTGGCCTGCCCCCATAATCCAGGGTCCTGAAAAGCAGTCTAGCCTCCATAGAACTACACTGTTCAGTCACTTAGGATAGCTGCTCCCAAAGTGCACAGGTAGAGGGCATGACTAGAGGCCTCAGGCTCTAGGGATTTACATACTAATGTATGTAAGGCCAGAGGGCAGAGCAAATTAAGCATGCCTCACCAGATCTTCCCCCATCCTCCCCAGATCCTCCCCCTTTCTCCCTCCCTATATAACTTGGGACTGCCCTGAGTTTTAAGGTGCGTACATTCAAATCCATCCACCATCTGCCATGACAATAAACCCTTTTTGAACCAAGGACTTCCTCCTGTTATTTGGGCCTGCCGCTGCCAAAGCCTCCAGGCCACTGGAAACATAGACCTTCCTCCTACATGTGGGACCCACCGCAGCATGTAAGCCTCCCCAGACCCCACCGCTGTGGCCCACTAATTTTCCCCACAATGGCGGATGGTGAATGAATCTGGAAGTACCCCTGTAAAACACAGGCTAGTCCCAATTTAAATAAGGAGGGAGAAAGGGGGAAGATCTGAGGAGGCATGCTTAATTTGCTCCTCCCTCTGGCCTTCATTAGTATGTAAATCCCTAGGGCCTGAGGGCTCTAGTCACACCCTCTACCTGTGCACTTTGGGAAGTGCTGTAATCTCTGGCCTACACAACTGAACAATATAATTCTATGGAGACTAGACTGCTTTTCAGGACCCTGGGTTCTGGGGGTGCACCAAACTCCTACTGGTTCTCACACAGAGTCTTGGGGTTCTAGGCACCTGCCCAGCCATGAACCAGAATACCCTTACACAGTCCCAGTGGGAGGGAGGCAGAAAAGTAGGGAGGGTAGAAAGGAAAGGAAGAGAGAGATATAAGGAAAGAGAAGGAGAGAGAGAGAGAGAGAGAGAGAGAGAGAGAGAGAGAGAGAGAGAG
>NW_021604618.1:1913762-1933083 GCF_004785775.1 Grammomys surdaster
GAGAGAGAGAGAGAGAGAGAGAGAGAGAGAGAGAGAGAGAGAGAGAGAGAGGTCATAAATTTGCAACATAGAAAATAAAAGCCCACTCCTGGTGACACACCTCACCCAACACACATTGTAAACCTTCCAAAGCATGTCCATCAACTGTAGACCAATTATTCAAATATAGTAGCCTATTGGAACAATTCTCATTCAAACCAGCACAGCTATAATACAACACATTCCAATCTGCTTTGTCTATATTCTAAATGAGATATTAAAACTTGATTTTCATAACCACACTATTCAACAGTGAGAGGTGAATGACTTTAGATTTTTACACATATAAGTTAAACACAACATTGAATATATTTATGGAATATATTTAATATATTTAAAAGTCTTAAGTTCTAGATGAGGCTTCAGTGGATGGGAAAATACATCTTTAGAGTTAGTATTTCATTTTACCTGTGACCAATAGGGAATAAATGTAAGGCAGAAACAAATGATAAGACAAAATTAACTGGAAATGTGTATCAACAGAGACACTACCAGAACAGTCTGTGTTGTGTACCAGACTGATGTTGAGCCAATGTCTTCCAAGAATAATATATAACTAGGGTTTTATAAATAAAACACAGTGTCCTTTTGAAACCTGCATATTGGTTTCTAAAAATAAAATTAACTGTAAATATATTTTTATTTATTTTTTTCAGTTATATTTGAGGAAGCACTATTACCTTATGAGTTGAGCTTCCTTAAAGTTGTTAGAAGCCTATTCCTTGGAGCACATGCCAGGATATTGATCACCCATGGTATCAGGGTGTAGGAAGGAAACAATTCCTTTACAAGTTCTTATTGAAGCCAAGGTATTCTCCAACACAGAATCAAAGTTCTTCTTCTGAAGATGGCTCCTAAAAGTTTCCTTTGGTAGCATGACAATTTCAGATAGGGAAGTATGGAATATATTTCCAAATATTGCTACAAGTTTATATATAGTATATTGTCTATTGCTACAATTATTAGTCACCTTAAACACTGAGTGATTTCAGCAACAAAAGACTTGTTTAATATGTTAATATTATTCACATCTCCATTAGTGTCCTATGAGCTAATATTCATGTGAAGCCTTCTCATTTGTAGTGAGGACTATAGAGTGGTAGGAACATATTGATTAACACATCACATTCACAAAAATATATTATTGTTTTTACTTTTGCCCATTTCATGAAGTAGACTTGAAAACTGAGAATTACCTGGAAGAAGCAACTTCTCAAGGGGAGTCTAGTGTATCAAAAAAGGGTCTTCATGTGTCTGAACACAGGAATATTTAAGGACTGTCATTTGCTTCTTACTATGACTATGTCCTGAGAGTTGTAATAAGGTATTTCTCACATCATTTATGTTAGCTCTACAAATTATTACAATAAAATTTTGATATAACATTAGGAATTGTAATATACAGTAGAAAACACTGTATAAAATGTGATTCTTTCAATATAAGAAGTTTAATGAAACTAGAATGAGATATTTCATCCAAATATGTCTAGTTTCCCCTGGCCACACAGCTGACTTCTCATTGTTGAGCATAAGCTTAGCTTACATTTATCCCCTCTCTCCTCAGTGGTCAGAGCTTCATGAGCCTCTCTGTACACACTCAGGCTTTAATAAAATATCAATGTTAGCCCAGCATGAGGCAAGCCTAGCAAATTATTATGGACCAACTATACCAAACTTTCAAAACCTTCCTTAAATCTTCCTTGAGAGATTGAAAAAACTAATGTGCAGTTCATGAGCGAGCTGAACTTTCTTGGAAATACAGGAGCCCATATGTATTTCTCTGAAACATTTCCCTTGTAAGTGGCTAGACTGGCAACTTCTAAAGATCCTGTAAAAAAGTCACAGACAGCAGAGAAGAGAAGCAAGTGTGGTCACAGGTGCATACAAATGAAAGATTGGATTTTAATTCTGCCTTCAGATATGCAAATCAGATATGCCCATCACTTTGCATTACCCACTAATTTAAATCTAGCTATTGTTTCCATTTTGCCATCATATATATTCTTATCAAAAGAGCTGCATAAAACTTAGCCCCCGAAAATTTGTCTTCTCATTACAGTGTTTCAAAGCACTTTGAGTGGAATCAAGTAGAAAATACACAAAGTGTATCCCATTATTACAGAACAGTCTTTTTTTTTCCTCTATATCTACCATTTTAATTACTAGTGAAGATGTTGCATGTGACTTTTAAGTTATAGGACAGTGATAATGATGCTTATATATTAATATATTAAAATTATTTTGGAAAGATCATTCTGTAGAAAAATGTTTGTTTTACAAGCATAAAGAACTAAGTTCAGCAAAGAAGTAATTTCAGATAGGATTCTACATTTTAGGCTGGAACAAGAAAGTAGGCTTCAGACAGGAAAACCTTGTGCAAGGACAGGGAAGTAGGCTCAGATGCTTTGATCATCCTGTCAAGCCCTTAGAAACAGTTATCATGGGAGTGTTCACATAATTGGGTTTCATGTCTTGCTTTTTCTTCGACTATTTGTGTTCATTATCTTGCTTGTTCCTTGAATATTTGCATCTACTCTATTTCAAGACCCTCAACCTAGAACTGACCTTAATACATGCATGTAATTAAAATAGTATAAAAGCATAAAGAGGAGAGGGGATGGGGTTCTAGGGAGGGGAAATGGAGAAGGGGGATGACATCTGTATTGTAAATAAATAAAATATCCAATAACAAAGTTAAAAAAAATAACTGAGTTTAGTTCCCTAGCACCCATGTAGAATGTTCAACATGGCAGTGTGCACCTATTCCATCAGCACTGTGGTGTTAAAGACAAGAGCATGTCTGGGGCTCTGTGGCTAGCTATCACAACAGAAATGTTGAGTTATACGTTTAGTAAGAGAATTTTTTCTAAAGAAAAATAAAGGTAACCACAGTTGACCTCTTACCTACACACACACACACACACACACACACACACAGACAGAGACAGAGACAGAGACAGAGACAGAGAGACAGAGAGAAACACAGAGAGACAGAGACCCACACAAATACTTGTATTCTAATTTTAACACTCATAATCAGAGGGTTATCTTTGTCAGTGTTTTTATTGCTGTGAAGAGACACCGTGAACATGGGAACTCTTCCAAAGTAAAAGATTTGCTTGAAGCTGGCTTATACTTTAGACATATAGTCCACTGTCATCATGGCAGGCAACATAGCCATACAGACATGTTGCTGAGAGCTCTGATCTGAGTTAGCAGGCTGCAGGAAGCAAGGGAGATGCTGGGCCTGACTTGAACATTTACAACTCCAAATCCCACCCTCAGTGATACACTTCCTACAACAAGGTAACACCTACTCCAACAGGGCCATATGTCCTAATCTTTGTCAAGTGTCACTGTGTGGGGAAAATTTAAAAAAGGCCGCCACAGCCTTTTTTAAAAAAGAGGATCCTATGGTTCCAGCGGCCTAAGGGTCTTGGCGGCGGCGGGCCCCAGTAACACGAAGAAGTCCTTGGTTCTAAAAAGATTTATTGTCATAACGGATAATAGATGGATCTAGGCGTACCCCCCAAAATTCAGGGCAGTCCCGAGTTATAAAGGGAGGGAGAAGGGGGAGGATTAGGGGAGGATCTGGGGGAGGAATGTTTAATTTGCTCTGCCCTCTGGCCTTCATTAGTATGTAAATCTCTAGGGCCTGAGGCCTAAAACCTGGCCTATGTGACTCTATGGAAATGTGGCTGTTTTCAGGATCCTAGATGATGGGAGGTACCGAACTCCTGCCGGTTCTCACGCAGAATTCCACGGAGAATCTCGGGGTTCTAAGTATCTGCTCAACCATGACCCAGGATACCCTTATACAGTCCCACATCACTGTACCCTAATAACCAACCATTCAAATCTCTGAGCCTATGTAGACCATTTTCATTCAGACCACCATAGGCCCTACTATAAAAACGTATATATATTTGAGAATTAATTCCTGAAAGGATATGGTTTATTGATAAAGTTTCAAAGCTAATGAAAACTATATTATTGACTTAGTTCCTTACTTTCTAATTTGCAATTCTTTATGCATGTGATTCCTGTATTAAATACCTGTAGAATGTCATGGTTGAGATAAGCATTCTTTATTCAATATTTATAAAAAGCCCAACACAGGATTCTGTTTGCTCTCAAACAGATTATGAGACCCTCAAGCTAAGCTTTCTTACTGTCTACCTAACAAAATATGTGAGAGAAATGAGTAAACAGAAAAGTAAACTTTGGAAAGGAAAGAATACCTAGCAGATGTGGCGTCTAGTCTACTGGGTGAGGCAATATCCACAGTCAGGGTGGTTGAATTTTTTTATATAGAGAGGCAAGTGCTGAGAGATATGAGAGAAAGAAGAAAGAAAAAGAAAAATTGAGTCAACATACATGAGAAAGAAATGAAGCTCCATTTCACAAGATTGCATGACTGAGGGGTAGATGGAATATGAAGTTTAGAAGGGAATTGGGGCTGCCATTGCTGAACTCCTGAACTCTTTATGTGGCTGCCATTGTATCTCACTCCTTTCAAGAAATACTAATCTCAGTTATTCTCACCCATTCAAGTCAGACATCACAGAGAAGTCAAGGTTCTCAGAGCTGAGTCAACAAAGCCTGATTGAACTGGTTCCTGAGCTCTCCTACACAACTGGTAATACCTTTTCACTTTACTACACAGTTGACCAGGACACTGAATAGTCATCTTCTAATCTAGATCCACTGCAAATGTTGAAGACAATCATGGCAGCATGTCTAGTGGACTCATATTGTGATGATATAAATAAGGTCATAGAATCTTAATTACTGCATCATTGAAATTGTATACAATTTTTGGGAAAGTCTATACCCAAAGACATCATTAACATTTAACAATTTGATCCACATTTATCTGATTTGTAGATTTGACATTTTATATATCTTGACCTTTTACAGATTGCAAAAAGGAAATATTACTTTTCTGTATTTGTTTTTATCTTTTTGAAGAAAAGAAAGCAAATTGGATTATTATTTATATAAAAACAATGAAGGTAAAAAAGATAAAGATCATATTTTTGTTATTTTCTTCCTTCTTTCCTTCCTTCCAATTCATAAAGGAAAATTACTATTGGCTTTGCAGTAGAGATTTTGTGATGCTTAGTTATTAATCAGTTCATTCTATTAAAATTTCTGGTCATATCTAACATGTAGTGTTTGCCTCTTATGCTTTTGTTTGTTAGTTAGTTCTTTAGCAAGGAAACATAATAGAATAAAATATCTTCATGTAATCTCTTCTAATATTTGAAAAGTCTCTTTCAAATCTATATTTAACATACTCTCCTAGGTTTTCAACCTCTTTGTTTTCACTCTTCTGAAAAAGGAATTATTTCCTTAATCATGAGCTTCATATTAAAACTCAGAGTTCTCTCCTTATTTTTCTTTTCACATTTCAAATTAGCCTTTATTTGTATTTGAATTTTTTTTGTATAAATCATTCACATTCATTAGAAGCTAAGGTGCTGTGTCCATATTCCAGGTGTTCTTTAAGCTTCTTTAAATTGACATGGGACACTTCTCCATATCCCACTGTTGAGATCATTAGGAATGGTTTGTTGCTATTGTTTGATTATTTCTGCTGGTTCAAAGGTTACTTGTGACAGATGGGGATTTACACTTTGATCCATCAGAATTTTCCTTGTGCAGATGAATATTTCCTCTGATATTTTGTATGTACACATGTGGGAAAAATCTTCGTAACAAAAATAGAGAGTTGAAAGAACAAAAACCAATAAAAAGAATCTATGAATATTCTTAATTCAGGCAGAACAGAGATTCTTTATCTCATTTTCCAGTGTTAAGTATTTAATTGACCTTTTTCTTGTATTATTATGAAGCTGTAGCCATGTGTGTACTTAGTTGAAAAGAGTTCCCCACACCATTAAACATGTTTGTTCTGGCACAGAGCATCAGGGGAGTTTCTTGTCTCTGAATTCTAGGGCAGCATCCTGAAATAACTGTTATGAGTTTTGGAAAATATCATGACAGTTGTCCACCTTAGGAATTGCCTCTCTCTGAATGTTTGCAAAACCCTGTATGACATCCTTGGCAAGCAGACCACTTGTGGAAGTCAATTAATCAGTGCTTTGTTATTGGGTTGAAGAGCCTTGGGCAAAAGGTTACTCAAGAGAGGACAGTGGAATTGAAGTTGAAGGAAACAATTAACTTTGCTTGTCTTTTTGTGCTCTATTTAAACAAATGATAATATTTCCTGCTTCCCTGTGCTGTAGTGATGGCCCTCCCTGCTTCTCTCTGAATCTGTTGAAATTAGCAAATGGTGATCCAAATAAATATGTATCCTGCTGAAAGATTGAAAAACAGGAATGGCCCAATCTCAGAAAAAAATTCTGCATTTCCTGGCCAAATCAAAAATTCCTTGGCCTCATACAAGCTGCAGTATCACAAGTTTGTCAGGCTTCTACCATTTGTGAAACCCAGGTTTTTAAGAATAAAAACTTACTTTTCTGAAGCATGTTGGTCTTTAAATGTAATGTTGGTGAGTCTGTGTGTTTGTAATTTTGTGTGTGTGTGAGTATGTGTCTGTGTGTATATATATGTGGTATGTACCTCTGGGTGTATATCTGTGTATTTGTGTGTGTATGGATGTGTTTATGTCTGTGTGATTTGTGTATTTCTATGCACATGCATATCTCTCTCTCTCTCTCTCTCTCTCTCTCTCTCTCTATATATATATATATATATATATATATATATATATATATATGGTGGGAAGATGGGTAAGTGGGAGTATGTTTATGTGTATGGGTATGTATGTGCCAGGACACAAGTGTGGAGGTCAGAAATTAACCTGTAGGAGTCCTTTCACCATGTATGTTCTGTGAGATCACACTCAATTGTCATATAGTATTACCTACTGAACTATCATGATTCCCTGAACATTTATGTTTTTAATCAAGGAAAGAAGTGAATTCAAAGTAACAAGGCCATCTAAAAACTTCTTTATATCCTTATTTGTTCTTTCTTGGTTTTGTTTTCATTACAGTAAGGCTAATGTGGTCATAAATTTAGATATTATGATGGACAAATAGTTTTAACTCTATCTTTGGTTTTATTTGGTAGCATCCCTGAATTACTGATATGGCAAAATATATCATTTCCAATAATGTGGGCATGGATGACTGGAACAGTTACTTGTATCAGTGGATAGCACTGCTGCATCTCTTCAAGTGCTCCTGGAGTGTCATCCTCATACATAGCTTCTCATGGCTGGCTCTCTTGTTGGTTGAGCATAGTTCTGAGATCTTGACTAAGTTCTTAGCTTTCCTCTCTGGACTCCTGCTCATATTACCAGACCGTCCATGAATGTTATTTGTAACGCAGCTTCCCCCACACCACTCCCTACCCAGTGGAGAAAAAAACTAAAATTTGGGTATTGCATAATACAGAGCTCAATTATAGGTTTTATACATTGCACTTCTGTTCTTAAAATGAATTATATGTTTTCAAAATATCTGTGTCTTCAGTTCAGATACTTCCATGAGACATAATGTTTTGACAGTTTGTATACTGAACCATATAGCTGAACTTCATTACTTTTTCTCAAGAAAAATCCATAGTTTGTATATTTCACAATTGTCTGAGCATCTACTGAAAGGGATTTGAGTTGTTTCGACTTTCACAATTAGTGTAGACAGAGTTTTTACTTTCTCTTTTTCTCTCTCTCTGTTTACCTCTATCTCCTATCTTCCTATTTGATTTTATTTTTAAATTGTAATGTCTGCAATATACATCTAGAAGAATAATTACTACTAACATGGTAATTCTGTACATAAATCTTTGGAGATGCCCATAATTTTATTTGTAACCTTTGGTTTGACTTTATTTTGTAAATGGTTCTCATAATTCATTTACATTATCTTCATGAGTGTAATTTTACCAAATGTCCATAAAGTAGCATAAAGTAGTAAACATCATTTACTGATGTTTCATGTAAGATACAGAATCAGCAATGCTAAGAGCTTTTCAGGCATGGGTTTTATATTTTCCTTACAGGAGCTCTGTGCATCATCCATTTCATCCTCTCTAATTTTCAGATAAGGGGGCTGAACTTAGAAACTAAATTTCAGTGAACCAAGCTTTTAAGAAGTTTAGTTGCAAGAAGTGTCACCTTAGGACACAGGTACAATCTCTTTACCTCTGGCTCTCTACTCTCCAAATCTCTACTATTTGATACAAAAAGAATTCATACATTATTCTAATGGTATCGATGATAGCTTCACACATTCTCTGTAAACAGTAATCTCATTGACACTTCTTTTTCCATTCCACATCTTTTAGCCCCTTTGATTTATTATGAAGAATAAAACTATTTTATCTTATCAATTCATAATTCACAGACATCTGGCCCATTACATCCAAAGTTTCAAACTAACTTTCCAATGGAAATGGATGTAAGCCCATAATAATGCCTGAGATCTTTATACATGTCTCAGAATAGTATTTTTGTTGCTCACTAATAAGACTGTGATTTTAATCTCTTAAAACACTTTGGCATTATAGTACAAAACATATGACCAGTTTAACTATTATATAATTGATTCTCTTAAAAAGAACAGAAATACTTGAGTAGGTATGTTGACTTTTCTGGGACCACACATTTTAAATACTCATGTACTATCTGTGATAATGTGTAACTAAGTGATAGCCAGAAAATATCTGCTAATAATACAAGAACATTGAAAATGTAGCTATTCATCTGAGGAATTAACACTTTCTTTTGTTGTTTAACTTTGATGAACTGAATTTAATTTAAATAACCACATTCAGGTAGACAAACAAAACAGTGATAAATACAGTATTGGTTTTTCCTTAACTCTCATAAAATTTATTTATTTTCTTAGACTGGTTACAAATTAATTAGCTATGCATATTCTTGAAACAAAAACTCTATTTGAATTTGGACATTCTTGCCATAATACACATTTCATTTGAACTGTGGTCCAAAACAAGTCTTTTCTCTCTTAAGTTACTTTTGTCTAGTGTATTTTATGAAAGTAACAAGGAACATAAGACATTGTCCTGTGACCAAACTTCAATAATCATGCTAGGCAATTACCACTCCCTAAATCTACATTCTGGGACAAAATGAATACTAAATGGTTGGTGTCAGCTATGGCTAATTTGGAAGCTGTCCTCTGTAATCTGAGCCTGTGCTGGAGAAAAGATGTCAGATTTATCTTGATTACAAATCGTCTTGACTGTTTCAAAATGAAGTGATTTCATTAGGATCATATGAATCAATTAGGAAGGACTATTTATGTTTTATTTTGTTTACTCTCACAAGCAAAGGCAAAAACAAAACTAAAAAACAATTCTCAAATGTCATTGCCAAGAATACTCAATTTTAAGCATTTTAATTCCTTATGAAACATATGTTGAACCAAAAAAATTAAATATAAAAGTATATAGACGTATTAAGCAACATATGTCAACTTCAAAACCAAGAATAAGATACAGTAAAGCATCATATTTTTAAAACAAACTTTATATATATAATTTTTAATTCCTCAATTTCTCACTCATCCCTTTTTCCCCACTAAATCCTTTCTTCCTGGTGAGTCTCCTACCTGCTTTCACATGAGTTTTGTTTGTCTGGTATACTGAATTTAGTAAGAGATTTTTGCCTTTTCCTTTCTATGCAAAAAAGTATATTTACTGAAGCAATGTTAGTTTATCTGTTACTATACCACTTAAGAAAATGACATATTTTCTTCCAACAACCATTACTTTCCAATAATCCCTAAGGGAAAGGCCAGGATCTCATGTTCACCTACTTAATCCACAATGAAAAGTTGATGTGTCCAATCTTCTTTACATTTCATTCAGATACCAATTCTACTGTGAGCTCATGAGAGCAATGTCCATGTCCAGCCTAGAAGATATCTTTTGACTGCCCATTTCCCCAACCTGGGTGTCTTTCTTTCTGACCCATCTTATGCAATGTTCCCTAAGCCTCATAGAGGTATTTCACCTTTTCTTGTAGACAAAAGAAGTGTGTTATGCTGTCCCTTTTTGCAAAGAATGCACATTGTAAGAAATTCATATATCTACTGCTGTGATTTTAGTGTGATTGGCCAGGGAGTGAGTGGCACTATTAGTAGGAGGAAGTGTGTCACTGTGGGGGTGGGCTTTGAGACCTTCCTCCTAGCCATGTGGGAGACGGTCTTCTGTTTGCCTTTGGAACAAGATATAGGACCCTCAGCTCCTCTAGCACAATGTTGGTCTGGACTCTGCCCTGTTTTCCAGCTTGGTGATAATTGACTGAACCTCTGAAACTGTAGACCAGCCCTATTAAAAGTTGTCCCTTTTAATTGTTGCCTTGGTTACAATGTCTCTTCATAGTATTGGAAACCCTAAGACACCCACCCAACATTGTAAATCTTCTGCATATTGCTATAAATAAAGCTTTCAGATATAGCATTGCAGAAATATATTAATCAAATTAATTTTCTTTTAACATTCTATACATTTAAACTGTTTCAGATCCAGATGTTTTCTCTAGACTCTGTAAGTCTTCCCAGAATTTGAAAAAAACACAAGCTATCTTTTCTCTTTAGCTGAACTTTTATTATAGAGGACATGTTGACTCCCTACAATTTTAGAGTTGACATTTAAGTTTATGATAGAGATAAGAAAACCATTAGTGTTTACCAGATAATGAAACAGCGAAACAATATAAGTAATCTATCTTTGTTTTCATGTTTTCATCTTTATAAAAAGCAATGCTAGAACTAAATAAACAATATAAAAATAAAATTTCCTGATAGGGCTATCCTTCCTTACATATACAGCTGGAGCCTGGGCATTGGTGGGAGAAGAGATCCTTGGTCTCATTAAGGCTGGATGCCCCAGTGGGTGGGAATATGAGGGTGGGGAGGTAGGAGTGTGGGTGGTAGGTAGGGGCACATCCGCAGAGAAGCAGGAGGAGGGGTGATGGGATAGGGGATTCCTGGGTGGAGGGGGAATGGGGTAAGGGGATAAGATATGAAATGTAAATAAAACATCCAATAAAAATAAAATAAAAAAATAAAATTTCCATTGATTAATAACAAAAAAACACACAAACACTAAGACTACCATGAACTTCATTATTTGCAACTGTGAAATCAGGGACAAAATTGCCTGTGTGTTTGTGTGTGTGTGTGTGTATGTGCATGCATATGTGTATACGTTTGTGTTTGTGTGTGTGTGCTACAAGTTTTTCAATCAAAGTAGAAAGGCTGTGGCAACTCAGACTCAGTGTCACAACCTAGCAACTAATTGTAAAATACTTGATGAAAATTGTGTTCTGACATGTGTTTCTTCATGCCTTTGCTTGCCAGAATACACAAAATAACAAATAAATAACTATCAATACTCTATAGATACTTAAAACTTTACTATTCATTCACTGTGTGATATTGTAATAGAATCCTAAAACACACACCAGGGAACGGCTCCACTCAAGCCTGCATGAGTGTGCCAAGCCTCAGTAACTGATGCCACTGCTGTGGATGGTGAGAAGATTAAAGAGGTATGAAGCTGAGCAGACTCAGGATCTTAACTGTGTCCTTTGGGGTAGAGAAAGTCGAAAGGATGAATATTAGTCTTAATAAGAAAGCATTTCATTGCACTTTTTCATTCTAGTAAAAACATCTCAGTAGAGAGATAAAAGCACATTTACTATATTAGCCAGAATGGAGATGTGATTGTCAGAAGTCTGGGTACTTTATATTTCATTTTGCACTAACCTCTTTTTTTTTTTTTTTTTTTGATATCTGAGCACAAGGAAACAAAAGACATACTTCTTTCATAATACAGTTGGAGGACATGGAAAATGGACTTTATTTCCAGACATTTTCTATTATGAGCTTCATTCTGACAAGCATTTTAAACAGAGAAATGGAAGTGTCAGCTATTAAAAAGACATTAACTCCCAAATCATAATGACAACATTAACTTTAGTTATTATATCTACAGGGGAAATCCCTTTGTAAATATTTATCTAAGAATGCATCTCTTTTATATTTAGCCAATTCAGCTCTTGTCTTCAATTGTGAAATTGATCTGTAATTGTTATTATCAGCACGAATAAAGTCTTAGGAATTTTTCCAAATAAAAGAAAAAGATACCGTACAAAGTTGATCTATTTTTGGTTGTTCATTAGATCGATCTATGATTAATCATTCAAATGTATAAAAATTATATAATTTTTCACAAGCTGGCCAAATATAGTAAAAAAGATAAATGTGTAGAAAATAGACATACCTTTTATGAAAGTATCTTAAAAGTAGTTGTTCTTAAAATTCCATAGGAAATAAAAATGAAAATGGAATGTAATAATGTTGTATCTATCTAATTATTATCTTATATAATATATACTTATATATTTTATATACACATATAACCATGTAAATATTAGTTGACTAAAATGATAGTTACAGTACTACTTATTATCTCGGCCTGTTGGGGACATCTGAAGTCAGTGACTTAATTCCTTTGAAAACTGCTAAAAATTTCTGCAAAGTATCCTTCCTTCCTTTCCAAGTGTGATACATTCTATGTGTTCAAAAAAAGAGAAAATAAACCTTTGTTAGGATCAATTACACACAGACAAAACTAGACACAGACATAGCACCATTTATCCAGACAGCCTTCAGGCAGACACAAATTCACACTCATACAACAGACAGAGAGAGGAGAGAAGACACAAGAATGTGAAGCAAAGAAATTAAATTTTGTCTCATTCTTGGTTAATTGACACCAAAGGGAAAGTACTTTGATTTCTTCCTTTAACGTGACACCAGTGCAACACTGATGACTCAGAGATTATCACTGTGTTCAAACTGGGAACATACTCTTATCAGGAAAATAAAGCTAAATGTTTGAGTTATTTTAAAGTACTAATGTTTCTTAGATTTATAAGAATAAATAAAAAAAAAAAAACCAGAGACGAACAAAGGGAAAAGTGTTGTCATCTGGGTAAACAGTTCAGTGAATAAAGCACTTGTCAAATCAAGCCTAAGACCTAAGTTTCTATCTCCAGAAGCATAAAACAGCTACGGGGGCATAAAACACCACTCAGAGAATGAGCAGAAAGGATAAGTAGATACCTAAAATGTCTGATCAGTCAGTCTACCTGAAATGATCTCCAGGATCAAGGCAAGACTCCATCAGAAAAACATAAGGTAGATTTTAGCAGTAATAATGTTTCTCTTATGAACTTGGATGCCGTGGTGTTGGGTGCACAAATTTTAAAAATTGCAATGTCTTCTTGCTGGATGTTTCTTTTGATGAGTACGTCGTATCCTATTTTTTAAATCTCTTTTGATTGTTTTTGGTTTGCTTTCGGCTTTGTCAGATATTAAAATATCTATGCCTTGCTTCTTGTGTCCATTTTCATGGAATATCTTCTTCCATATTTTTACCCTAAGGTGACATCTATCCCTGATGTTATTGTGTGTTAGTTGGATTCAGAAGAATGGATCCTGTTTTCTAATCCAATATGTTAGTGTGTGTGTGTGTGCATGTGTGTGTGTGTGTGTGTGTTTGTGTGTGTTTGTGGGGAAGGTAGGAGGGTAAACTGTGTGTGTGCATGTGCCTGTGAGCACACTCACACTCATGTTAGAGCAGATGGTTTCAAAGGCCAGAAGATAGCAGTGCTCTGGAGGGAAGTTTATACATGGTTACTAGTTCAGTCCTCCTTAAGAGCAACAAGAGCTCCTAACCTGTAAGTAATCTATGAGCTGAGATAGTCTTAATCGTTTTATCTCTATAAGATCTTAGGTTGGGAAGTTAAGTATGCAATAAGCTAAACAGACTTTCACCGAAAAATGATATCATGCAAAATGTGTCTATTTAGCTCCCTACCAAGGACCTTTTGTTCTATTCCAGTTATTTACCTCATATGTCCTAAACTGGGTTAATGTAATATCTTTAACTTCTTTTTACAATGGCAGCTGACTCATGACTGTGTCCTAACATTGCCTTTCTTTACTTCATATTTCAATGTTTATTCTTCCAACTATTGTTAAGATTACAAGCTGATATAATGAACTACATGACTTTTGAATGATATTCACCATTTAATTCATTCATGGAACTGAGACCATTCACAATTTAAAACAATTCATGAGGCAACCCAGAAGATCCTTTCATTTGTCTTTGCTTCCTTTGATCTTTGGAGTGCCCTGGTTATAACAGAATAACACTAAATCCCTGGGGGTTGAGGGAAGACTGGTTAAACCAAGTTTCCTTTCTGATTCCTTTTTCTTGATAGTGAAATAATATGATAATTGCTCAATTTGTGTCCAAACCAATGATAGAAAATCTTGACAGATAAGCAACTCATATTTTTTCTAAGATTTCATTAGCTCATTGTATCACTAATTCATTGCATGCTAAGACAGTCTTAAGAATTACTCTCCTCTCAGCCAATAAATGCATCCAAGCATGCACACCCTCTTTTTCTCTTTGAATTAAACATACCTTCAACTACCACTTCAGTTCTACTGGCTATAAATTGAAAATGGTTTTAAAATTAAGCTGGTTGGACCAATATGATTTGAACTACAGGAAATTATTTTCTAATGTGGAATTGATGTTAACCGATGACTGTAGCAGCATCAAACTTTTAATGCATTTGAATGAATTACTCAATTCTGTGTCCTCAGGGATTATTATACAGAAACATATCATATTGCAATCCTTCAGGTATTAGCTTATGCAGTGTCTTGTTTAAAATTCATCATCACATTTAAGATCCTTATAAGCGAGTCTTTAAACAGTATAAAATAGAAGTATACTAAACTTAACCATTTCCAAATTGCCATACCTGAGTAGTTCTCAGTTGGTGCCAGAGTGTGATTTCACTAATTTTGTCTGAAATTTATGCTAAAAGTAATAATGACAGTCTTTTTCTTTTGTCCATGATACAGCCATCACATCAATGCTCTGATAAATGAAGGAGAGGAGAGAAGGAAGGTTTAGAGAAATTCTGTAGTTCACTGGAGATGGTGGTAGAATGGAAGTGGAGGCTACAGAAGGAGATCTGATACTGAGCCTGGTGAGATTTGGAGATTGAATTTATAGGAGAAGAGAGATCGAGATGAAGATCTTCAATTAGGCCACCTTCTTCCTTGAACTAGATTACCCGTTTATCTAGTGTAAAACTTCCCCAAAATGTAGGGATTGAAGTGTGCCACTATGTGTGTGTGTGTGTGTGTGTGTGTGTGTGTATCAAAGAAGTGTATGTAGGAGCAAATTCTCCCCTTATAGTATAAAAGAGTTTTGGGGGATTGACTTAGGGTTTCTATTGCTAGGAAGAAACAACATGACGATGACAACTCTTAAAAAGTAAGAAATTTAACTGAGCCATGCTTATGGTTTCAAAAGTTTAGTCTATTATCGTCATGACAAGAAGTATGGTAGCATGAAGACAGATGTGGTGCTAGAGAAGGAGCTGAGAGTTCTATAACTTGATCTACAGGCAGAAGAAAGACTGTGCTCCACACAGTCCCCTCACAGAGGACATAAGCATATGAGTCCTCAAAGCCCACCTCCAAGATGACACACTTCCTCCAACAAGGCTACCCCTACTGCAGCAAGGGTACACCTCCTAATGATGCTACTCTATATGGAGCAAGCATTTAAACACATTAATCTATGGAGCCCACCACAGAAGGATCAATTTCATGTTGCCAGACCTGATGAAAATTACCCTTATCTGTTGAGCTATCTAGCTATCCCCCAACACATAATTTGAAAATGAACATTCGATACATGTCTCAAAAGTTTCTTGTTGTTCTCTTGATTCAAAATTGACTTTGTACTCTTCTCCCATATTTCAAAGTTTAAAGTACCTCAACAGTATTGAAATATCCTTCTTATAATTCAGGTGTCTCTTAAACTGAGTTCTTCTAAAAATTTAAATTGTCACATTCTTACAAAATATAATAGTATAGAGAAAATGCTATGTTTTTTCCTAACAGTGCTGCACTAGATGCATCTGTACCTTCTTTTCCACAACTTTAAAGTAGCCTACTGCTATTGTTCCTAATTTGCTCATTTTTCATATTTATCTGCTCTGCTTGTTGCTCTTTCTTAATACAGACCTGGATCAGAGGAGTGAACAGCAGCCACAAAATAGCCTGAATATTGTTTTTTTGAACATTTCTTCCAATAACATGTTTTTTTTTGTTACATTTGAATTCATCCTCACTCATGTTGGGTACAATGTAGCTAGGTCCCCTTCACCAGAAATTTATCATGAATAGTCTCTGGTCTAGCTAGCCATCCAGTTCTTGTTTTCCTCTGTAACCTCATGAGCTAGATTTCTGTTCTCTGCATTTCTGTCAGACTTCTCATCCCTCATACTCTTGCCAGAATAGTCTATCTGAGTTAAATATACTTTAGAGATTTCAACTTTCCTTTCCAAAAAATTATAAAACATATTAATGACATAGCTGACATTATCAGAAGAGTTCAATTCTCAATATCATTTTTTTAAAAAAGCATTGGTTATATTTCTCATCATTGAGACAGAAACCTGACAAAAGCAACTTTAAATCTCACTCACTATTTTAGGCTCACTCTTTAATACCCTGACAAGTTGGTTGGTATGAGTCTGAGGCTGTTGGTCATATTATATCTGTAGTCAGGCAGCAGAGGTTAATATTGGTACTTCATTCCATCTCTTCTTTTATCTCATTTGGGAACCGAGTCTGTGGGATGATTTCACAGGTTGAGTGTATTGAACTTAGAATTTATATGGAAAGACACTCACACCTAGGTATGTGACAGGTAAGTTTCCTGGGAGAGAATGTGTCCATTAAAGTTGACATGAAGATTAACTGTCAGTATCTTTGGCTGGAGTAATAAGAGATAGTTCTCAAATAGTTTTACTATACCACATAAGTAGTTTTTTTATTCCACTGTGGATTCAGAATGCTTAGAGTGATGGTTGAAACAATATGTCAACTTCCTACATACAGGCCATCATTAGAAGAACATCATGTATTAAGATTTTTTTTTATTCCATTATATATTTTTGGTTTCCTTGTCAAAGACCAAGTGTCTATAGGTGTGAGGATTTATTTCTTGGTATTGGATTCTATTTCATTGATTGACCTGTCTTTCTCTTTACCAATCTCATGCAGTTCTTATCACTATCGTTTTGTAGTAAGCTTCAGGTCAGGGATGATGATTCCACTGGAAGTTCTTTTATTGCTGAAAATTGTTTTGGCTATTCTGGGTTTTTGTTTTTCCATATGAAATTGAGACTTGCTCTTTCTATGTTTGTGAAGAATTGTTGGAATTTTGATGGGGATTACATTGAATCTATAGATTGCTTTTGGTATGATAGGTATTTTCACTATGTTAATTCTACCAATCCATGAGCATGTAAAATCTTCCAGCTTCTGAGGTCTTCAATTTCTTTTTATCAAGGTTTTGAAGTTCTTGTCATACAGATCTTTCATTTGCTTGGTTAGAGATATACAAATTTTGTACTATTTGTGGCTATTGTGAAGGGTGTTGCTTCCTTAACTTCATTTTCAGCTTGCTTATCACTTGTGTAAAGGAAGGCTACTGATTTGTTTGAGTTAAGTAGATACATATTTATCATCCTGCACAAAGCTCAAGTCCAAGTGGATCAAGAGCCTCAATATAAAATCAAATACAGTGAATTTGAATCTAATAGAAGAGAAAGTGGGAAAGAGCCTCAAACTCATTGATACAGGGTTTCCTGCACAGAACACTAATGTCTTAGGCTCTAAGATTAACAACTGAAAAAATGGGAATCCATGAAACTGAGAAGCTTGGGTTACACAAAAGACACTGTCAATAATTCAAATTGGCAACCTACAGGTTGGGAAAAAATCTTCACTAAACCTACATCAGAGAGCTATTATTCAAAAAATATAAAGAATTAAAGAAATTAACTTCTAAAAAAACCAAATACCCAAATAAAAATTTGGACACAGAGGTAATTTACAACAAAAGAATCTTGAATGGCCAAGAAGCACTTAAAGAAATGTTCAAAGTCCTTGGTCATCATAGAAATGTAAATCAAAAGGACCCTGAGATACCACTTCATACCAATCATAATAGCTAAAATAAAAAACTCAAGTATCAGCACATTCAGGAGAGGAAATTGAGAAACAGGAACATTCCTCTATTCCTGATAGGATTACAAGCTAGTACAACCACTCTGGAAATCAATATAGCAGTTCCTCAGAAAACTAGAAAGAGTTCTACCTGAACACCCAGCTATACCACTCTTAGACATATACCCAAAAGATGCCTCACCATACCACAAGGGCATGTTCTCCATAATTTCATAGCAGCCTTATTTGTAATAGCCGGGAGCTGAAAACAACCCACATGTCTCTTAAAGGAAGAGTGGTTACAGAAAATGCGGCTCATTTACACAATGAAATATTAGTCAGCTATTAAAAATGAGGACATTATGAATTATGCAGGAAAATGGATAGAACTAGAAAATATCCTGAGTGAGGTAACTTAAACCCCAAAGGACATGCATGATATATATACACACGGATCTGTGGATATTAGTCAAAAATATAGAATACTTAGGATGTAACCCGCAGACCATAAAAAGAGTAACAAGTTGAAAGGCCCAAGTGAGTATGTTTCAATTACACATACAGTGGGGAGGAAATAATCATGGGAGGCAGAGGGAAGGACCTGTATGAGAGAGGAGAGAGGGGCAGGGGAAAAGGGGAATAGGATCAGGTATTGGGGGGCAAAGAATAAGCCCAGAGGACCAAGAGAATGAATGGAAAAAAGCAGCTTGGGGATCGGTGGGAGATGGGAGAGTCCCTCTAGAAAGTATCAGAGATCTGGAAGGTAAGAGACTCTAAGAACTCAGTGAGGGTGACCTTAGCCAAAATGCCCAACACTTGAGAGAAGGAACTCAAAGAGACTGCTTCTGTTAGATAGGGCCGCAAACAGAGAGACAGGGTTTCTAACCCACAGTCAAAATTGCTGATCCAGAACTTCCTGCCTAAAGGAAATGCAGGGACAAAAATGGAGAAAAAACTGAAGGAAGCTGGGCGGTGGTGGCACATGCCTTTAATTCAATTCTAGCACTTGGGAGGCAGAGGCAGACAGATTTCTGAGTTTGAGGTCAGGCTGGTCTACAGAGTGAGTTAGTTACAGGACAGCCAGGGCTATACAGAGAAACCCTGATTCAGAAAAAGAGAGAGAGAAAGAAAGGAAGAAAGAAAGAAAGAAAGAAAGA
>NW_021604618.1:1933483-1945790 GCF_004785775.1 Grammomys surdaster
AGGAAGGAAGGAAGGAAGGAAGGAAGGAAGGAAGGAAGGAAGGAAGGATAGTCCAATGGCCAGCCCAACTTGTGATCTATGTCATGGGAAAGCAGCAACGCCTGACAGTACTATTGATGCTCTTATGTGCTTATAGTCAGGAATCTGGCATGGCAGTTCTCGGAGAGTCCCAACCAGCACCTGACCAAACAGAAGCAGATACCTACACCGAACCATTTGACTGAAGTCAGGGACCTTTATGGTTGAATTAGGGGAAGGAATGAAAAAGCTGAAGGGGAGAGCGACCCTATAAGAACACCAGCAGTCTCTATTAACCTAGAACCCAGGGAGCACCCACTTGTAGTAAAGGAGGGAGGAGGAATGGGATGCGAAACTGTGTGAGGGGGGTCCTAGAAGGGGGTACAATGATTAGAGTACAAATAAATAAAATAATAAAAATAGAAATAACCAAAAGTACAAAATAAAAACAAACAAACAAACAAACAAACAAACAAAACAAGTTGTTGGGCTCTACATAGCAGGATGGAATTCGGAAATCTAGGCAGGGTCCACAAATTCAGATTCCCAATGAATTTCCAAATGTGTCTGAACTTTAAGGGCTTAGAAACCACTGTCACTATCTGTCCACACAGAATCCAGTGTAAGAAGCATAGTGAATTTTCTGATTCTCACTGTAGAGGAAGGAGTGTCTGAACTTTAAGGGCTTAGAAGCCACTGTCACTCTATCCACACAGAATCCAATATAAGAAACATAGTGAATTTTCTGATTCTCACTGTAGAGGAAGGACCTAGAGAAATTGTTATAAAGAAAACAAGCAAACAAACAAACAATTTCCCGTTGGAAGAAAATTTTAAGAATTCTATTGCATAATATAGTAAGCATAGCTATGAATAAATAAATTTGTATTTGAAAATTGCTAACAGAATATTTTAATTGTTCGCAACACTAGATATATACTATATGATAATACATTAATTAGCTCATTTTTGCCTGTCCACAACTTACATACATTCCAAAATATGCTGTCAATGATAAATATGTATGCATTTCTCTTAGTTGTCTACTAAAAACAAATAAAAAGTTTAAACTTATCCTCAATATAACACTGAAGCTAAAACTTATACGGACTTTGCTGCTGTGTGAAGAGCCTTCTTTGAAATATTTAGCACAGGGTCTAGTATAAGAACTTCTGCATTAGAATGGCAGAAGTAGTAGGTATAGTCTTCTGGGCAGAGATGTATTAGTCAAAGGTGAGTCTTTGTGCAAAGGGCTTCTTGTCTTCCCAAGGGATTGATAATGTAGTAATGTGACCAAACACTGGACTTCAACCACACAGTGACCCTGTTGACTGTGAAGCACAGAGACTCAGAGAGTGATTTATAATGCAAGCCTGAACAGGTACAAGAGACACACATGGGGCTGCTCTCTTGAAAACAGCATTGTATTGACAGAGAAAGGAAGTGGGGCAGGAACAAGCATATGCCAAGAAGGAAGGATGCAGGTGTCTTATGTACTGTGCAGAAGTAACTGAGAGGCTCAAATGTAGCTGCTGGAGACTGAACCCATTCTCAGGAGTTTGCCCTAATAAGTTTCATCACGTTTGCAATGCCCATGCTCTAGCTTAGAAATCTTAGTTGGCTTAGGCTTATCCCCAAATAGAAAAACATGTTTTATTTTTTTTCAACACTTAATTATCTCCAGTGCTTTCATTATTTCCCAGACTTGTCTATTTGGGCTACAGTGAGAAAATGCCACAGACTGGACAACTTAAACAGAAATTTATTTCTCAAAGTCCTGGAGAAGAGTTCATAATCAGGTTGCTTAGAGAGTTATTTTCTCAGAAGGACTTTCTGCCTGATTTTCACAGGACTGCCTTCTACAGTCTTTACATTTATACACTCCAGAGTAAGAAAAAATGAGCTATGCGTGCAGTGCCTTTTTCAATGACGAAATCAATCTAATTGGATTAGAGCCTTTCACTTTTACTTCAGCTGACCTGAATTATGGGACTTCTTGTGAGGACTCCTTTCCCCTAATACATGTAAATTTTTATCTGTGGCTTTACTATATAAATTTTGGGGAATGTCGTCAATAACAATGACTTAGTGAAAACACAAGAAATGTCTATGAAACTTAATGTAAGATGGGGGCTAAGAAATTATTTACCAATCACGATCAATGTGGCTTTGTAAGGAGTTATCTAGATATTGAATTAGTGATAAATTAATATATTCATGCATACTAAGTGTGCCAAAATTATATGACTCAAGTAACACATTTTTTAAATTAATAATACTATTTACATATGTAAGGTATAGGTACAATAGTTATTTACTTGGAATCTGTGTAGTTTATTTCTACATCATGTTACATCTCACAGTCTCAAGTAACTTCATATTTTATTCTGTGAAATTGCACAGTGTTCCTGTGAAAGTTGATGTGACATTTGAAGACCTTTTCTTACTCACCAAGTCTAACAATTAAGAAGAAAATTTGAATGACATATGGCAAATTAAAAGAAGAGATAAAACAGTCCATTTAGTTTTCAAAGCATAGAATATTGTCAAAGAAACCTCAGAGATATTAAGTAATCTCAGCAAGATAAAATTTCTGATTTTTCCTGTTTACTTTCACTGCTTTTATTTGTAAACCATTGGAACTTGAATATTAGATCTTTTTATAAAATTCTCCAATCTTTTTTGTTTTTTAATGTCAAACATTTACAACTCAAGAGAATAGAAATTTGATTTGACTAGGAAGAGAAATAGCAACAAATCAAAATTTATTTACCAGTTTAGGGAAAGAGAACAGTGATCTATCACCAGATGGTAAATAGATTAGTGTTACCTCTAATGAGGTTTCCTATTTTTCAACTCAATGTTCTTTGCGAATTTTATGTTATTTGGCTTCCCATCTATTTCATTTATTACAAAAAAAATTATTAGGTATAACTCTAAAGCTGCATTTTATATTCAACTTTTCCATGTAAATTTCAAGATGGATGAAAAAAACAGGATTATAGCTAAAGGAGGCACTGTTGGAATAAATTGTACAATTAAGTTCAAGGTAGTAAAAAAATTAGAAATAATTTTTATTGGGTGATTTTGGGAAATGCTGAACGATAAAAGAAAACATAATGTCATTGAGAAGCATCCTGTGGCTGTCCATTTGTTCCTGTCCATTTAAGATGTGTCCTTGTTTAGAAAAGTTTGTTATATATGTCCTCATATTCTGCTGAGCACATTTTTTGTTTGCTTGTTTGTTTGTGTGTATATATATATATATATATGGTTTCAGAGATGACTGCAGTTTATTGAATAAACAATAAGGGAGCTTGTCTTTGCGAGGACTAATTCTCCTTCTCCCAACAGTCATTAGTTTTTTAAAGCCTCCATTTCATTTAGATTTTCCAGTTTTGTAAACTATAGCCTTTTGTAGTAAGATCTGATGATTTTTTTGAATTCCTAAGTTTCTGTTGTCATATCTCCCTTTTCACTTATGGTTTTGTTAATTTGGATACTCCCTCTGTGCCCTTTAGTTAGAAAGCTAAGGGTTTATCTATATTGTTGATTTTCTCAAAGGATCAGCTCTTGATTTTGCTGATTCTTTGTATCATTCTCTTTGTTTCTAATTGGCCAGTTTCAGCCCTGAGTTTGATTATTCCTCCCATCTAATCCTCTTGGGTGTGTTGGTTTCTTATCTCCTCCATTGCTGGTGGCATTGCAAACTGGTACAACCACTCTGGAAATCAATCTGGCAGTTCTTCAGAAAATTGGATATAGTTCTACCTGTAGACCCAGATAAACCACTCCTAGGGATATACCCAAAAGATGTCCCATTATACTGCAAGGACACATGCTCTACTATGTTCATAGCAACCTTATTTATAATAGCCAGAAGATGGAAAAAATTCCAGATACCCTTCAACTTCGGAATGGATACAGAAAATGTGGTTCACTTACCAATGAACTACTATTAAAATACTATTAAAAATGAAGACAGCATGAATTCTGCAGGTAAATAGATGAAACTAAAAATATCATCCTGAGTGAGGTATTTAACTGATAAGTAAATATTAGCCAAAAAAGATACGGAATACCCATAGAAAGCTTAATAAAAAGGAAGGTCCAAATGTGAATGCTTCAATCCTTCTTACATAGAGAATCAAAATAATCACTGGAGGCAGAATGAGGGATTGACCTGGATGGGAATGGGAGGGGAAGGGCAAAAGGGAAGCAGGAACAGGTATGGGGGAAGACAAAAGGAAGCTCAAAGGGCCAAAAGAATGAATGGAAATGCAGCTGTAGGAGTTGTGGGGCAGGGAGAACCTCTAGAAAGTATCAGAGACCTGTGATATGAGAGGCCCCCAGGAGAATGGGGGAATGACCTTAACTGAAATGCCCAATAGTGGGGAGATAGAACTTGATAAAACATGGCTCCCAGTTGAGGCATGGGACAATCTACCCATCTTCAAAGATTTTGATTCAGATTGGTTCCTGTTTAATGGAAACACAGAGACAAAAATGGATCAGAACCTGAAGGAAAGGCCATCTAGTGACTGTACCAATTTGGGATATATCTCATGCACAGGCAGTATTACTGAGGCCATGTTGTACTTGCAGACATAAGCCTAACATGGCTGTCCTCTGAGAGGTTCTAGTATCACCTGACTGAGCCAGATGCAGACACTTATAGCCAACCATTGGATAGAGGTTAGGGATCCGCATGGAAAAGTTAGGGGAAGGATTGAGAGAGCTAATATACCTCCCCATCCCACACACACACATACATACACACATTTGGGAGAGGACTGCTTGTCTGGCCTCAGTAGGAGAGAATGATCAGAATCTTGGAGAAAGTTGATGCCCCAGAGTAGGAGGATGCTGGTGGAAATGGGTTGGGGGGAGCATCCTATCAGAATCAAAGGGGATTAGGGATGGGGTGAATTTGGTGAAGAACTTGGGGGCCAGAAAGGTGGAACCATTTGTAATGTATAAAATAAATAAACTAAATCATATAATAAAAAATATAGAATAGAATGAGAAATTGCTATAGTTACATAAATAAAATATGAAGCAAAATAAACCATAAAGGCAAAACAAGAAAGGATTAAGTCGATTAAAATATTCATAATATAATCTGAAGGCTAATCTTGTTTGTCAGCCTTACTAAATCTGGGATTTCCTGGATCCATAGATACTGGACACATCTGTGAGGAATTTTCTTAATCAGATTGTTTAAGTAGGAATATTCAGAATTAGTTCTGGACCACAGTTTCTGGTGACAGCCCAGATAAAAAGAAATGCAAGAGGGAAGTATTGTTTTATGTTGTTTTTTGCTTTGTTGCCTGCTAACCCTCAATTACTCTTGCTCAAATGATCTTCTATTCTACTGATGTAGTCAGTGTTAAATCCAACTTCTTCATTATTACAATGTAGACTGAAGACCAGCATCTCTCCAGGAATCATCCAGGACTCTAGCTCCAACAGGACTGCAGAGACATGCATCTTCGTGAACTGAACAACTATCAGACTTGGCCTTTCTGTCCTAAGACAGCCATCACTCAACTACCCAGACCACATCATTTGGAATGTCTAATAAATTCAATATATATATGGAATTTGCATATGTATATGTACATATATACATATGTACATACACAATCAGATTTTAAAGTGATTTTCAAATATCTTTATGTTTTATTGAAAAATATTTATACAATATACTTTATCATATTTTCCCATTTCCCAACTGTTTTTCTGTGATATCTTTCCCACCTCCCTTTCTACTAAACTTTGACTTTTCCTTTTTCTACTTAAGAAGACAAGCAAAATAAGAAACATCCATACACATATACAGTCAGAAAAACACACATGATCTTTAACAAAACAACCCAGAAAAATGAAAACCAAAACAGCATCAAAACAAAATGGCAAAGGACCAATAAGACTACTACTATTACAACTACTATTACTATTGATACTATTACTACTTCTACTACTGATGATGATGATGATTAGGATGATGATGATGATGATGATGATTAGGATGATGATGATGATAAAGTAAAAACAACATAAAATGAATCAAAATGTCTACAAAATTACTCTGGAGTTTCTTTTGGGTTAGACATGTGATCTGATTTAAAGAGGCAGAGAGTCTTTCTTGATATACTCAGTGACATTCTATTAGAGAAAACAGATTTCCCCATTACCAGCAGGTATTAACTGCAGATACTCTCTTAGGGTAGGAGCCCATATCCCCTTCCCCCTTTCAATGCTGAGACTTTATACTGTTTGAATCTCTGCTTGACTTTCTGAGTGATGTCAGTATCTGTGAGTGCATATATGGATCATTTCTGTTGTATTGGAAGATACTGTTCCTTTGGAGTCATCCATCACCTCTGGATTTTACAGCCTTCCTACCTCATCTTGGTTTTAAACTAATGGAATAGTGTCCAAGTAAACAAGCCTACAAAAGCAATTCATGTTTCTGACCAAGCATGGTGGAGTGAGTGTCCCTGAGAATATTTCTCAGCTACCAGGTGGTGACAACTTAGATGAATAAGTAGATTGGATCACATTTTGAATGCACATTTTTCGTGAGATGAGTGGCTTGATCCCAGGAGGAGATATTCTAACAGACAAAACATATTTATCAGACTTGGAAATGTTGAGAAAGAATTAAAGGTGCCAAGTACATTTTCAACAGTTGTTTCAATTAACCACCACAATCTGAGAAGCTCTTTGCAAACAAGAAAATAAAAATGTAAAAATAAGGCTCTTTACTACCTTGCTTTGGAACTCTATGACTACTAATCAGTGAGAAAGAGTCAAGTGGGAATGAAAGTAGAGTTCCAAGCACATCTGGAGACCCAGAAACATCCAACGAACAGACCCAGGAGCAGGGTCTACTTTACTGTTCTTCCCATGGAAAAGACTTAACATCAGCTAATGTTCAGGATGTATTAGCATTGATTAGTATATATAGTTAATTACATTGTTCTGAGACAGGTATTTTCTTTGTTTTCAAATCTAAAATGCATGCTGTTTAAACTTGCAGATGAACAGTTCCATATATGAAGTAGTAATATGTTTGACAATCATTGGTCATTTCTTCTCTCTTAAATAGAAGGAATTTCAGAATTCCTTACCATATTTATATTGTGACTATTGATTTGGCTACTGAAAGATTTAATATGTTTCTTGCTCAGCCTTGGTTTAAGCAGCCAAGTTGATGAAACTTCAGGATATAGCTTCTCTGATATTTATATGAGACACATTCTCACACACTCAACCCAGTTCCTCTAGTTCAATGGAGGTGTGTTCCTCTTTCCCCAAATCCTTGACAGTATCTGCTGTCACCTGAGTTTTTGATCTTAGCAATTCTGACTGGTGTGAGTTGTAATTTCAGGGTTGTTTTGATTTGCATTTCCCTGATGACTAAGGATGTTGAACATTTCTTTAGGTGCTTCTTGGCCATTTGATATTCCTCAGTTGAGAATTCTTTGTTTAGCTCTGGTATTAGATACAGTCTATGTAACACAATTTCTCTGCTCTTGCACTTTCTTAGTAGGCTGTAGTCATTAGTCTGTTGCTAAGGACCTATGAAATTCCCATTCCATGTTAGCATATCTCCTGGTAAATATCCTTCTTCAGATCTTGTTTAGGCAGCCATGGTGAAACTTCATGGGTACAGACATTTCTAGCAGAATACTCTCCAAAGCACTTATTGTTCCTCTGGCTTGATAGCCTGTTCCCTATTTGCCTATGATATGTAAGAATATTTTTAATGCTTCTCATTATTGATACTCTGATTAAAACTAGTGGATATAATATTCACATTATCTCTAATCCTAAGTGAATCAATTTCTTCTCCTGAAATATACACCCACATAATTTTCAGATTGTCCTCTTTGTGTTTTCCTTTGAAACACATGTGATTTCTTCTCTATGATGTATTGTTTACAATTTTAAGGTAAAGAATAAATTTAAAAAATAGAATACAGATAATCTGGAATAATTTTAAAATCAGGGTTTCTAGATTCATTTGTTTTGTTGTTATCCATAAATTCTTATCTTCAATTGGGTCATGTATAACATTAAAACAAGTATAATTTCAAAAATTTGTTTATTAGTTACATAACTAATTGCTCCCAAATCCACAAAAGCAGAACATTATCCATTTCGTTTATCAAGAACAAAAACCTAGTATATTATAGACAAAGTAAACTTGAATTAAGTTCAATTATTTATCATTGTAAAAATAAAATACTTTAGGAGACTAAAATGAAACATAGACAATAATAAAAAACATACATTTATAAAGACAGTCTAATGGCAGCATAGACTTAGCATATGGACTACAGACTCCTGTGAATCTGCTAATTCACACAGTCTCTCGAATCATAGCTACAGAAGTTCAAAAATTTTACAGTAAACAAAAAGTATGTCTCTCATATATAATACTATATGTATGATTTAAAATTTGTATGCCATGGTTGGTATTGCTCTTTCACTAGTTTTTAAAAATGTATTCTTTTCTCATAAAATAATCCTGACCACAATTTCTCCTCCCTATACTCTGCCCAGCACCAACACCAACAACCTTCTTTTTTTCCCAAGATCCATTCCACCTCCATTTCCATTAAGAAAAAAGCATGAAATTAAAATGGTATAAAAGCTAAAAGAAGGAGGAGGGATGAGATAGGAAGTTTATGGGGGATAGGGAAAGTGGATAAAATATGAAATGTAAATAAATAAAATCTCCAATTAAAAAAAGAAAAAGAAAGAAAAAAGGAGCCTTCTCAAGGATATCAACTGAACATCACATAAAAGGTAAATTTTAAACAAAAAGTCAGTTTTAGGTCACGTGGAAAATAATATATCATGGATGTTTGAAAACCACATTCCATTCATGGTCCTTTTAAGCTATATGTGAATAATACTCTTCCTGAAACTACAATTGCACTCATATTTTATTCTAAAATATATATCTTAATTTCAAGGATTCAAAAATATAATTCTTTACTAAAATTTATTTCAATGTGCTAGATAAAGGTAGATAAAAGTATATATATATATATATATATATGTGAAAGGTATATATACCTTTATCTACCTGTATCTTTATCTTTATATCTTTATCTACCCTACATCTCTCTCTGTATATATCTCTCTCTATGTCTCTATTTCAATATAAATATATATGGACAGAAAGACACATGTGCACCAGACAAATCTAATTAGGGAAGTATCAAATGGGTTTTCTTTCAAACTATTTCTAACTTATGTGGTTGCTAAGGCATGGAACACCCAACAAATTCATGAATCTTTGCTTCTTTTAGAGAATTGTCATGTTTTTTTATATCACACATTTATCAATGATCAAAAGAAATAATTCTGAAGCATTTTATATTTAGAATTTATTGTTTAGACTCCAATAGGAATTTGAATATGATTTCAGCATTTGAGTCCCCGAGAAAAAACTGTTATGAAGATATAGGTGATATCCGAGATTCCAACAAGTCAACAAATAACACTAGGTGGTTTGAGTAGGATGTTGTAAGTTACATATTTCTCAACAGCCATTTATTTTGATGATGAATTAATAGTATCTTTGATGGTTATCTTCATCCTATGGTGCTTTTTTTTTTATAGGTCTAAGGGCAAGATATATTTGGGGAATTACTTATTCTGCTACTAGTATTCAGGAAGTCATTCATGTAACTAAAGAAGGGTATGAATAAGGTTAGAGTCAGTATCCAAACATAAGACAGGATAAAGCCACCTTTTAGGCTAAATGTGAATATGAATATTGGAGGAAAAATTCTATCAAGTAAGTAGAACTATTTTCCAATTTTCATATGTGTTCTGGTTGATGTAATGTATCTCTTTAGTACTGCTTTTATTAAACTTTTATTTCCAGTATTTACTCACTACTGAACATCAGTCATAATTTCAACAGAACTGCAAAGCTTTTAGTCAAAATATACCCCAAGTGCTTCTGGTTTCCTAAGATAGGAATTATCCAAGTTCACTTAGGTCAGTGATAAACAGACAAGAGGCAAAGCCAGGTACTAGCTTGACCTTGGCAATGAGAGATCGATAGTCAGGGGCATATATATTGCTACTCTGATGTGCAGATGGCACCAAAAGCAAATGTAGGGACACAAGAGCTAGCTTTTAAAACTGAATTCATCACCAAATTAATAGAAAGTTGACAGCTCTTTTTATAAACGGTCCCATATTTTATTAAAGTATATTCTTCTATGTTTGTGTACAATTATTTTGTGAAGTTTTGCACTGAACTACTAAGCAGAAACTTGTTTAATCTTAACAAAATTATATTAGCATTTCCACCTTTTAATGTTCTAGTCACATGACCATTATAACTAGCATATACTTACTTTATGCATTAGGGCTTCTAAAATGTCACCCCTTCTACTAGGTCTTTTGATTTTTACTGATCTAATCATCCCTGAAGGCCCCATTCAACTAATTGTTAGGTCTCTGGACTGTGTTTACTAAATAATACATAATTTTATTCTTTATAAGAAGTATAATATTATATATCCAAGGTTTGCTTGCCAATTTGTGGATGGCTTGAAAGCCATCTGATTCTGTTCATGTTATTAAGTTATTTTAATAACAATAGGTCATTCTGAAAAGTTATGTTTTTCAGGTCATGGGACTCATCATGGTCGCTGACAGATTTTAACATTAGTATACATCTTTTGAAAACTTATGTAAAATTATTTGATAAATAAATAATGCCAGTATACTTTATTAAAGTTTTTTCTACTTCACAGACCTTTACTTGAACAATATATTTCAAGTGGCCTTGTGTAGTGGGAGATATTTAAAACTCCAACCCAAATATGACCGGTCAATGAAAACACAACTCAGTAATTATGAATATATTCTGTAGGCCTAGATTGGGCAGATACACCTACACTACTCTGTTCCCCAGCTTCATAGCTATAAGGATCATGAGATCCTTATAAATTGAGACACAGTCCCTGCATCTGTCCTTCTACCTCCTGCTTCCCAGTTGTCCTCTCCTTCTTCATCTTCCTCCTCCATTGTTTTTCTCCAGTCCCCCCACCACCTTTGCTCTCTTCCTCCAATCTTTATTTCTCCACCTCCTCTTCTTCTGCCCAATCACTGGCTCCAGCCTTTATTTTACAAATTAAGATGGGCAGAAGGTTCACTAGAATTCACCTGTGTAATGACTCACACCTCCTCTGCAGCCCTTCACAGGAAAAGGGAATTAGTATCAAAATACAAGGCTGGGGCTATCCACAACAGCCTTGGGTTTAGTGCCTTTGACAAATGTCTATCTTTATGTTTGTTACATAATTTTCAAATATTCTAAAATGGTTGGAGTTAAATATCATTCAATAAAATAATGTTGGAATTGATTTTTTTACTCTATTCAAGAGTGATATGTGACAAAAGTTTGAGTTAGTGATTGCCTAAGAAACCGCTAATCTCTTACCAAGCAGTACCATCACCATATGTTTCTCAGGGTAGGCTTTCCAAGAATGTTCTTATCTACTCTTCCAGGAACTGAAAACCTTTACACCCACCAGGAAGTAAGATTACGAGTGCAGCTTAAACTGTAGATTACATTGTTATGCTTAAATACTGGAAGGACCTAATCATCCAAGAGTATTTTAATGTGTGTATTTATATTCTTTGCCCATTAAATGCAATAGTGTTTAGATATGCTTCTTTTAATACTTATTTTTCTTCATATTGGCATCAAAGCAGAATCCAAATATATTCTTTATGATGATATAATCATTAGTATAGAAACCAATTATGATGCAGAATGAACAGCAAGCGATGTTGAATTTCAATCTGAAATTTGGTTGTGCCTAAATGTATTTGGAAACAAGGATAAAACTAGAAAGAGTCAGTACACTTTATAAGGTGCCTTTTAAGGTAGAAAAACAATATATTCTTTACAGATTTGTTTTTATTTTATGTGTATAAGTGTTTTGTTTTCATATATACTTGAGTACAGCAAGTTTGTCTGATGTTCACGATGGACAGCAGAGGGTGTCATATCATGTAGACAGATGCCTTATGTAACTTAAAATAAGAGAGAGAGAGAGAGAGAGAGAGAGAGAGAGAGAGAGAGAGAGAGAGAGAACGCTTAGTTTATTTTCTTCTATTTCTTTTTTTTGTTTATCTTTGATGGACATTCATTTATATTTCATGTATTTTAAAATAAAGTTTATTTTTAAATTTTCCTAGATGTGTACTATATTTACATCATCTTCCCAAATTCCTTTGATGT
>NW_021604618.1:1960790-1998032 GCF_004785775.1 Grammomys surdaster
TTCCTTTCCTTTTTATTCTATCCTTTTCTTTTGTGTGTCCTCCTTCCACTATGGATCTTAGATGTTTTCTGCCTTCTCTTCTGCAGGACTCCCTGAAACCTGAAAGGAAGATTTTATTGACAATATTTGACATAGGGTTGAGTGTTGCAATGTCTCTCATTTTCTTCATACTTTCTGGCTGTGGGTCTCTGTATTTATCCCCATCTCTTATGATAGCTGAACAACATATTAATCTATTAAAATATCTGAATGAAATTAGGGGTCAGTTTCTTCCTATGTTCCTTTAGTAGAATGAAATTGTTTGTTTTTACCCTAAATCTCTGGGATATTTAGTCTCAGTATGCGTTCCACTTTGTAGAGTGGACCTAAATTCAAATGAGATACTGGCTGGTTACTGCCACAAACTTTGTGTCATGGTTGCACTAGCATACCTTGTAGTCAGAACACCATTGTAGATTGAAGGATTTATGAGTGAATTCCTATTTATGTTTCTCTTTTGCCAGCATGCAGAATACCTTCTTCCCCTAAAGATGCTAGTATGTAGGGGTGAAGGCCCTACCTAAGCACCAGCTCAACTCTATTTCCAAAGAATTATATAGGTGTTGTCTATTGCAATGGAGTCTTGCTATCAGTTTAGAGAGAACAATTTATATTCCTTGCAACAGCCTAGATTCCTTGTGTAACTCCATGGGGCCCTTTGATGAAAACTCAATAAGATATAGCACATTTCCAGGACTGGAAACTACATTTGGTGACAAGAAATGTCCAGATGAGACTCTGTCTCTTCTATTATTTGGCTATTACATTTAAATAATAATCATTTGTGTGTGTGTGTGTGTGTGTGTGTGTGTATATGAAGTTTCTACTATGCTAGGTTTCCATACTTCCTCCCAAATGACTCTTAATCTTCTTACTTCTTTTTTCTAACATGAAAATATTGTTTTGTGTCTACTATATTATTTCAAGTGCCACTCTACTGCAAATCAAGGAAGGAATGATGTCACTAATAAATTATTCTCGAACTCTGTATTAGAGGTTTTTTAGAAAAAAAATAGTCAGCCTTTGAAATATTTTATCCATACCACTGGAAAAAAAATAAGACACATTTTATAACATATCAAATTTTCTTTTTGTTAGTTCTAACTTTTGTTAAAATGCATCTCTGTGGTACATAAATTATGCAAAACTATGCCATGATCTTTTGTCTTATGTGTGTCCTACATTCTTTAATATGATACATCTCAAAATAAACACAATATTTATATTACCTACTGGCAGACGTTATATGCTTTCTTTGATGTAAGCCATGTGGAATGCTGACAAGAAGACTCTTCCTGACTTTCAACTGAAATGAATTACCTCTCTTGCACAAAGCAAAGCAAATATTCATAACTATCATCAACTAACATATTATATTATAAATAGTTGCTGACATTTTGTCTTCTTGTCTGTTAACAAATGATACACAAAAGTTATAATACTGTCTACAAGTCACCAGCAACCATATACAGAGATTGACTGCCTTCTATGTAGTAGGCTTTTCCCCAACTAAATGTTACAGAATATTGAAAGCCTCACTTGGTATTACTGTCTCCTTGAACATTTTCTGAATGCCTTCAGAAACAATAATAATTACATTATTGCCATCTGAAGCCCAAAGTCTTTTGTATGAAATTTTGGAGAAATCATAGCATTTTTTATATAATATGGTAGATTAAGTATATATTGATTCCCCCAAATGTTTTATCTTTACATAGACATGGAATATTTCTTTTATTCTCTGAATCCAGTGCATGGTAAACACTCAATAAAAATGTGCAGCATATACTGAGGAATATTTTTTTTGCAGATATTATCTGATTTTCTAAAAGTAATCTGGTATCTTGGTAATTTTTAAGCAGACTTATAAGTGTTGTTGGGCTATATGGCATTTCTGTTCTTTGGGCTACAAACAGTTAAGCAGCTGGAATATCATTTGATTCAGCATAAAAGTTACATAGTTAATAGAATGATGGTTATCTATATCAATGGAAACTTTCCTATGTGAAATTACAGAATGCCTTTATCAATCACATTCATAAATATCATTTTTGATAAATCATTGGAAGGGCAAAAAAAAGGAAACATCATTAAAGTAGGTTAATTTCTCACTTGGAGGAAAACATTTCAGAGATCTCATTTGCCAGATGGATGAAGAATAAAATTCTAATTTGTTCTCCAGGCTTTAAAAAATAATATTTATTTTCCTTCTTGTTTATTGAGATGAAAAACTCAGAACTTCAGCAGAACAATGTGCTTATAGGTTCTTTGGTGCAACCATGCTGAGAATTCTAGATATGCAACAGTGGGAGAGCCAGACAGGTTTACTCAGCCAAGCTAACTTAGTGTTAAAGTCAGGCAAGCTTTGCATCTGTCTTCAGGAACCAGTTTCTATAACATTAAATAAGATTAAAGTTACCATATAAGGTTTTATAGTATTTGTCTCAATGCTTTAGTGTAGACAAGATTGATAGAATATGCCACATGGCGGATATTTGATGATCAATGACCTAGAATTCTTTGTAGATATTTACAGATTATTTTTTATATTTCCTGCTTGTTATCAAAGTTCTATATAAACCATAATTGGACTAAATGTACTGAATCCTAAACACTTGTGAAAATAGGGCAAATAGAAACAAATCACTACAAATCGGGTGTACAGCTTAATTGAGGATAAAGAGATAGCAACAAGGGTTACAGTGACTATGGTGTGATAGAGGCAGAATCATTCCAAAGAACACCACAATGAATTTGAGGTTTCAGATAGGAGTGAAACATTTTAAGACAAAACAAAGTCAAGAAACTATGTAAATCAAGATGGTAATGAGATTCAATAAAATTCAAGACTGTACGTTAAATTGGAGCCATTATCTTGAGACTAATAAAATGGAAGATGACATTTTCCACTTAAGATTTTATAACTTGCTAAACTACAAGGATTTGTACATAATATTCCTATGATATTTAGGGACTCAACGATGTTGGGTAAACTATTGCATGTGACAGCATACTTAACTTTTCAGTAATCCTAAATAAGGATAGTTTATTCTTATTCTGTATGTGAAGAAATTGAGGTATTAAATGGTTAAAAATGTGTCCATCATGTCAAATCCCTATTAAATGAGAGCAGTAAGAATTAAAATTAATGATATTTGTTCAAACATAATAGGATGCCACTTTGACAAACACCAACATCCAACTAAAATAAACAAAAACTGCACTGTGAACAGTCTGATATTTGTTTTGTTAACAAGAAACCCACCAATAACCAAGCAATTATGAGTCAATTATACACTGATACCATTTCATCCTGTTGCTTAAATTATCATCAGTTAATCAAAAGATTATTTTTTATGGATCATCATTCATATCCTCTTCCTTACAGTTTTCCTCCCAGTTTTTGAAAGAAAAAACTTCTCCCAGATTCATTTGCTTATAAATATCATTATTATCTATATATACTTTGTGCCCATTCTTACCCTGAATTAAAATGCAAACATATTCTGTAGAATATGAAATATTTCAGTAGAATAAAAATATCTCTGAAGCTTGGTTTAAAAATATACTTCCAAGAAATTTGGCTTTTCCAGTGACCCAGATTCTTCAAATTACTTACTTTCCTGAGATATGCAGCACCTAATTGATATAGTTTCATAACCATTCTTGGTTTTTACATGTTTAATGACACTATGCAAAGTTGTGCATAATTCTCTTGGCTAATAAGCATTCTTTGAGGCCTACAGAAGGAGAGGGAATATCCTCTTTATCCTTTCATTGTGCTCTACCTAAGCATGTATCATCATTATCATTATTACCCAGGTGAATCAGTCTAATTTAAAGTTGGATAAACCATAAGCCAGGTGATCCTCAAAACTTCCAAGTTATTATCTTAGTTCATCAATAGACTGCACAGCAGAGAAATCTGGGAAATATTACAGATGACTCAAGGTTAAGTATAAAAACACTTTTGTTTATTTTTCTGTTATTGAAAATACATTGATTGACTCAATGTATCTGATTATGCTTTCCCTTTTCTCCTAGTCTCTCCTGACCTTCCCTCCAGTTCGGATTCTGGCCATTTCTCTCATTAGGAAGCAAGCAGTCACGTAAGGAATAACAGTTTAAAAAATAAGATAAAATAAAACAAAAAACAGACACATATGAATAGGGAAAAATAAACAAATAGCAGGAAAATAGACCAAGAAATGGAAGAGAAAAGAACAGATATAAATACAGAGATTTGTTTTGTGCTTACTTGGGAATTCCATTAAAAAAGACAAAACAGTAAGAGATGATGTAATATGCAAAGAATAAAAACTCTTAACACAGAAGAATATTTCCATAAATCATTAGTATCACATTGTATTGATAAAAGAAATACCTAAAGCAGCCCATATAAATGAAGAATTAATGGACTATATTAGTTCCATTAGAGTTGACATTTTAGTTTTCTTTTTTTGACACATACAAATTCATTTATTATCTTGTCTCTTTTAACAAATTTTTTGCTTACCAAAAACATATTTATTTGTTTATTTTGCAAGATATTGTTCCAGGTAAAATATGTAATGATAATCAAAATAGAATATATAACTGGAACAAGGATGGTAATTTAGTAGCCATTTTAAAGTTCAGATGCTCTTCTTTATTTTGTTTCATTATTTTTATTTATAGAGTTACAACCTGTAATGCATATTCATTAAATGTATTCACATAAAAAATATACAATATATCTTTCACTGGATTATAGATGTGAAGTGCTTTTGGAGCTTCTTGGCAGGAAGCTGACATTGGCCTAGGACAAGGAAATGGACTTCAGGCAGGAATCTGACATTAGGCTAGAACAAAGAAGTGATTTCAGACAGGAATCTAAATTTTAGGCTAGAACAAGGAAGTAGGCTTCAAACATGAAAATGACCTTGGGCTAGGACAAGGGAAGTAGGCTCTGATAGTTTGATTATCCTGATAAGACCTTAGCAACAGTGATCAGGGGAGTGATCACAGGACTTTGTTTATTGCCTTGCTTTTTCTTTGACTGTTTCTGTTTATTGTCTTGCTTGTTCTTTGACTATTTGCATCTATTGTATACTTGTATGTATTTAAGATGGTATAAGAGCAGATTGGAGGAAAAAAGAATGTATAATCAATCCAGTTTTCAAGCCAGTCCCTTGAAGTAGTATCTTCTGTGGATGGCTACCCCAAATGATCACATCAGGAATGGGGTGCCTAGGTCCACATGCTGAAGCATTGGTTTATGTTGAGGTTTGGTCTTTTGCTATGCTTCCAGTCTGTAACTCTGCCCAGGGAAGGTCTGGTTCTCTTGCCCCTTTCACATACTCCAGAGACAGCTGTCTCCCAGGAGGTCTGCCTTAACCAGGGACACAGGTGAAACCTCATGCTGGTACTCCCACAGAGCCCAGTTGAAGTATGACCTGTCCACTCTGTCAGAGATATCTTGGTAAGGTCTGCAGCTCTGTCCTGGGTAGCTAGGGTGCTCCTGATCTTTTTTGTCACCTCAGAGCCTGTCTGTTTACTAGGATATCTGCTGTATCACAGCCTTCCTGTCCCCCAAGAAATCTATATTAACCAGGAGAACAGGCAACCTGTCATAACCAGAGACACAAGAGAGCCCTCTAACCAGAGACAGCATTGTCTGCCTCCCAGAAGGTCTGTTCTAACACATAGCATATAGCTCTACCTAGCTTCAAAGAGTGAGACACTACCATAAGAGATCATAAGGCCAGTTAATACCAGAGATATCCAGATGGTGAGAAGCAAGCACAAAAACATAAGCAGCAGAAGCCAATGTAATCTGGCAACATCAAAATGTAGTTTTATTACCACAGCAAGGTCTTGATACCCTAACACACATCAAAAGAAAGATTCTGACCTAAAATCCCATCTCATGACGATGATAGAGACCTTTAAAAAAAACATAGATAGCTCCCGTAAAGAAATACAGGAAAACACAAACAGGTAGACACCCTCGAGGATGAAACAAATAAATAGCATAAAGAAATACAGGAAAACACAATTAAACAGGTGAAGAAATTGAATTAAAATATCCAAGACCTAAAAATGGAATCAGAAACTGTAATCTTGGAGCTGGAAAACATAGGAAAGGTATTAGGAATTAGCAGATGCAAGCATCATCAACAGAATAGGAGAGATAGAAGAGAGAATCTCTCTTTCTTAAATTTTTATTTACGTGTGTGTGTGTGTGTGTGTGTGTGTGAATGTGCCACATGTACATGGGTGCTCATGGGGGCCAGAAGAAGGTATCAGAATCCCTGGAACAAGAAACTAGAATTACAGGGAACTCTATGAGAACTGAACATGGATCCTCTGCAAAATCAGCAAGTGCTCATAAACACAATCATTCCAGTTCCTCCAAGTATTTTGTTGTTGTTGTTGTTGAGGCATGGTCGTACTCTGTAGCCCTGGATGGCCTAGAATTTCCTATGCAGACCAAGCTGGCCTCAAACTCACAGAGATCCTCCTGTCTCTACTTCCCAAGTGCTGGGATTAAAGGTATGCATCATCATGCCCACTCCAAGTGCTTCTTATTATTTATATATGAGCTAAAAACACCTGGAGCTGGAGTTTAGGCAATCCCAAAACTTTTCAAAGAAAATCCTTACAGAGAAAGCACTTAAGGAAGCTAAATTCTTGATAAAAAGAAAATCAGAATATATACGCAGTATGATTAAAACTAGTTCAATGATTGGGACTATCATTCAAGTCTGAGGGCATACATACAAAAGTTCTGAAATGACTATAAATATTCCCTAAGTCACAAATGAGGGATCCTTAGTCATCAACAAGACTATAAAATCAAAAGTTTACTAACAGGTAAAAATGAAAAGGAACCAAGAGAGTCTCGCTCATAAAAGATACCATAGAAGACATTGACACAACTGTCAAAGCAAATACAAAGTACAAAAACCCCTAACCCAAAACATCAAGAAAATTCAAGACTCAATGAAAAGACCAAACTAAGAATAATAGGAGTAAAAGAGAGTTAAGATTCCCAGTTCAAAGGGCCAGAAAAGATCTTCAACAAAATCAAAGAAAGCTTCTCGAACCTGAAGAAAGATATACCTATTAACATACAATGAAAATTCAGAACACCAAATAGATTGGACCAGAAAAGAAATTCCTTCTACCACGAAATAATCAAAGCACTAAATACACAGAACAAAGAAATAATATTGAAAGTAGTAGGGGGAAAAGGCCAAGTATTGTATAAAGTCAGACCTATCAGAATTACGTCAGGCTTCTCAACAAAGACTCTAAAAGCCAGAAGATACTAGAGAGACATCAAGCAAACACTAAGAGAACACAAACTGTAGTCCAGGCTACTATACCCAGAATAACTCTCAATCACCATAGATGGAGAAAACAAGATATTTCATGACAAAACAATTTTTAAACAATATCTTTCTACTAACCCAGCCCTACAGAGGATACTATCAGAAAAACTCCAACCCAAGAGTAACTACACACATGAAAACACAAGTAATTAATCTTGTAACAAACCCAAAAGAAGAGAATCACACAAACAGAATACCACCTCTACCAACAAAAATAACAGGAACCAACAATCATTGGACTTTAGTATCTCTCAGCATTAATGGATACAAATTCCCAAAACAAACACATATGCTAGCAGAATGAATACATAAATGGGATCCAGCATTATGCTACATACAGGAAACACACCAGAGTGACAAAGACAGAAATTATCTCAGAGGAAAAGGCTGGAAAAAAGTTTTCTAGGCAAATGCTCCAAAGAAACAAGCTGGAGTAGCCAGTCTAATATCTAATTATTGACTTTCAACAAAACAGATGGGGAAGAACACTTCTTACTCATTAAGGAGAAAAAATTCTACAAAGAAAAGTCTCAATTTTGAATATCTATACCCCAAAGACAATGACAAACAGACATTTGTAAAAGAAACTTTAGTAGAGGTCAAAACATACATTGAACATCACACAATAAGAATGGGAGAATTCAACACCCCACTCTCACCAGTGGACAGGTCATTGTAACAGAAACTAAACAGTGACACAGTGAAATTAACAGAAGTTATGAACCAAATGGATTTAACATATATATGCAGAATATTTCACCCTATAACAAGAAAATATACTTTCTTCTCAGCACCTCATGTTTAACTTTTCCAAAATTGACCATATAATTGGATGCCAAACAAGTCTCAAAAGATACAAGAATATTTAAATAATTCCATGCATTCTATCAGATCACCACGGACTAAGGGTAGTCATTAATAACAAGAAAAACTAAAGAAATCCCATATACTAATGAACAGATCTCTACTCAACAATAACTTAGTCAGGGAAGGAATAAAAAAGAAAATGAAAGACTCTCTAGAATTTAATAAAAATGATGGCGTAGCATAGCCAAACTCACATGCCAAAATGAAAGCAGTGCTATGCTGAAAATTCATAGCACTAAGTGCCTTCATAAAGAAATTGGAGAGATCCTACACTAACAGTTTAACAGCACAACAGTACATCTGGAAGCTCTAGAATGAAAAGAAGTAAACACTCCCAAGAGGAGTAGATGGCAGGAAATAATCAAAATCAGGACTAAAATTAACCAATTAGAAACAAAGAGAACTATATAAATAGTAAACAAAACTAAGAGCTGGTTCTTTGAAAAATTCAATAAGATAGCACCCTTAGCAAGACTAATTAAAGGACACAGAGACAGTATACAAATTAACAACACCATGAAAAGGAGGCATAACAACAAAAACTAAGAAATTTCAAATAAATCATCAGATCTTACTCTACAAAACTGGAAGATATAGATGAAATTGAGGATTTTCTATACAGATATGAGTTGCCAAAGTTAAATCAAAATCAGGTAACATATTTAAATAGTCCCATAACCTCTAAGGAAATACAAGCAGTCATTGAAACTCTCCAAACCAAACCAAACCATACCAAACCAAACCAAACCAAACCAAACCAAACTAAACCAACCCAGGGCCAGATGGTTTTAGTGCAGAATATTATCAGACCTTCAAAGAAGTTCTAATACCAATACTGAAACAATTATCAAAATAGAAACAAAAGGAACTACTTTAATATTTTCTATGAAGCCACAGTTGCTCTGATATTTAAACCGCACAAAGCCCCAACAAAAAGATCAATATTGCTTATGAATATTGATACAAAAATAATAAAATTCTCAGAAACCAAATCCAAGAATACATCAAAATGATCATTCATCAGGGTCAAGTAGGGATAGATCAATATACAGAAATCCATCAACATAATCCAGAATATAAACAAACTCAAAGAAAAACAATCACATGATCATCTCATTAGATGCTGAAAACACTTTTGACTAAAAACAATACTACTTCATGTTAAGTATTGGAGAGATCAGAATTTAAAGGCACATACTTAATTATAATAAAAGCAATATACAGCAACCCAAAACCCAACATCAAATTAAATATAGAGAAATTTAAAGCAATTCCACTAAAATCAGGGACAAGACAGGCTGCCTACTTTCTCTCTATTTATTCAATACAGTACTCATAATTCTAGCTAGAGCACTTAGACAACAAAAGGCAGTCAAGCAATACAAATTGGAAAGGAATTCAAGGTATCACTATTTGCAGATGATATGATAGTATACATAAATGACCCCAGAAAACTCCTACAGCTGACAAAAATCATCAGCAAAGTGGCTTTAAAAAAATTTAACTCAAATAAATCAGTAACCTTCCTCTATACAAAGGATAAACTGGTTGAGAAAGAAATTATGGAAAAAAAACACCCTTCAGAGTAGTCTAAAGGGTAATATAATAAGTAATATACAACACCTTGGGGGAAACTCTAACCAAACAAGTGAAAGATCTGTATGACGAAAACTTCAAGTCCCTGAAGAAAGAAATCAAAGAAGACCTCAGAAGATGAAAAGATAGCCCATGCTCATGGATTAGCAGGATTAATATAGTAAAAATGCCCATATTGCTGTAAGCAATCTACAGATTCACTTCAGTCTCCATCAAAATTCCACCTCAATTCTTCACATAGATAGAAAGAACATTTTTCAACTTCATATGGAATAACAAAATTCTCAGAATAGCGAAAACAATTAGCAACAATAAAAGAACACCTGGAGGAATCAACATCCCTGTCTACAAGATGTACTACAGAGCAATAGTTATAAAAATCCACATGGTATTTGTGCAGAGACAGACAGGTCAATCAGTGGAATAGAATTGAAGAACCAGTTGTAAATCCACATACCTATGGACACTCGATCTTTAACAAAGAAGCAAAAGCCATACAGTGGTAAAAAGAAAGCATCAACAATTGGTACTGCTCTGTATGTAGGAAAATGCAAATTGATCTATGTTTATCACCTTGTACAAAGTAAAAATCCAAGAGAGTCAAGGACCTCCACATAGACTCAGATACACTGAATCTAATAATAGAGAAAGTTGGAAATAGCCCAGATGGCACAGGGGGAAATTTTCTGGACAGATCACCAAAGGCTCTGGCTCTAAGACTAACAATTAACAAATGGGATATCATGAAACTGAAAGCTTCAAATGATACTGTCAATAAGACAAACAGCAAACTGCAGTTTGGAAAAAGTTCTTTACTAACTCTACATCCAATAAAGGACTAATATCTAAAATTAACAAGGAACACAGGATGTAAAATGCCTGAAAACTCAATAACCCAATTAAAAAATGGGCTATAGCACTAAACAGAATATTCTCATCTGAGGAATCTCAAATGACTGAGAAGCACCTAAAGAAATCTTCAACATTCTTAGTCATAAGATTCTACATTACACCAATCAGAATGGCTAAGATAAAAATCTCAGGCAATAGCAGATGCTGGCAAGGAGAAAGAGGAGGAGAGAGAAGAAAGATGCTGTGGGTTAGGAGTCAATAATTCATGTCCATGAGGACTGACCTTTTGGAGTTATCAGCCCAGATAGAATGTAATAAGTAATAACTTGGGGTTATCAATAGGAAATAGATTTTAGTAGCACAAAGGATAGATATCTGACTAGCATAAGTGTTAATAAATGCTTATTATAAATGTAAAGGTTGCATGTGTGTGTCTTATCCAGGAACTAAATATTCAAAGGTGGGGTAGAAGCCCCAGAGTAAGATTAAACATTTTCTTTAACAGGTTCCCATCTTTGCTCTACTGAAAGATCTAGGGAAGATATCTTTTAATAGTATGTATTTTTTCAGAAACTCTTTGGAGAAGTGCCTCCTCAATGTCTCTTTATCTTTCATTGTTTTCATTCCCCAGTCCCAGGCTAGGTATTTTGCTCTGCAATATTCACCCAGGGTGAGGTTCCATCAATCAATGATCCTAGAAAATGATCATGATATACTACTTGTAGTGGTAAGCCAAATAAGGCTTTTCTCTTGGCAAGTTGTTTATCTCAGGTATCTTCTATACATACAGGATCTTGTCTTTTTCCTAACTAAAGGAAGAATATAAAACACAATTGTTGTGATAAACCATAGAAATATTAGGCCCATGTCATTTTCAAGGATTGAACATAATGCAAAGAAAATCCTTAATAACTCTTTCAGTTCCCCAAAATGGTTTGGCATATTGAACATCACCTGAATTTGTCAAGAGCAAGATACTTTTTGTCAACTTGTTAAAAGGGAGATAAAGAGTTGGAACCCTCGATCCATCACTTAAAGGTAACTGTGAATAGGTGGGCCTACGTACTGAAGCTCTGTAGTATGAAGAAAGAAATTATATCTTGACTGTTCACAACAATTTAGTTCTTGCATCAGTGTTGACTTGTTAGATCACACCTCAAAATGTTTAATTAAGGCAATCATTTACTGTATTTACTAGACTGATGTTTTATTGTTCCAATAAATAAACTATTTGAAGTGATATCCTATGCATATGGAATTCTGACATTTTAGAAACATTCTAGAGCATTTATACAATATTTAATAACACAAAAGAATACCATTTTTTCATTGTTATCCTTATTCCCTCAAGAAAACAAGATGTGTTCATTTTCCAAACTTCATGGACATCTGCTCTAACATTGTTCAATCTCTACTTATCTCACCTATACCCTGACAACCTCAGTTTTCCAGAGATTTGTTTATGTGAGTTAAGAAATATATTTCAGCATGTCTACAAGGCAATGTTGGGTTTATTTTCACACTATACCCTCCCAGTGTGATCTGTCTAGAAACAAGATACTGGATGACTTTCACTTCCAAGGTTGTATCATTACTTTAAACCTTATGATAATTCTATCTGGAAAAAAACAGCTGCAGGCATTCAAATAAACAGAATACACTGATGATTGTTTCTTTATTTCATCTCCACTGGTACCTCTATATAGTGATGTAAGTCACTGACTCCAGGTAGATACTTTCTGTATTACCCTCGTTATTTAAAGAAAAATTAAGTTGTATTTTCCCAGACAATTCCTGAGAGGACAGAAGACGTAAAAGTTGTGTCATCTTTTTTCTGTAACATAAGTAAGGTCTGTTTAGAGGAGAAAGAACTGTGTTTGGAGTTAAGTGATGCACCACAGGTATGTGCTGTGGGCTTAATGGCCTTTTTTTAAAAATGTTTCTGCTTCTTAGATAGAGGATCACAATCCAGCAATAATCAAATAGTTCTCAACTTGGGAGTACCAGAACATGGCAAGACAGAGGATTTCCTATCTTAATTGTGTAGGAAATTCAGATAGAGCTGTATTTTAGAAATTACCATATTGTTGGATAGCACTCTGAAAGGTTTTGCATAAAAATCTGCATTTCTTATCATGCCAGGGTACAGACAGCTACCAGGTCTGTGCCTGAGGGCCAGTGTTTTCCATCTTCTGGAATAGCACAATACCCTGAAATCTCAGAACCTGTACTTTGTTTATACTAATTGCAAGTTATTTGATCTTAAGTGAGTGATTTCATGTCCTCTCTTGGCTTCCTGATTCCTTAAACAGTGACATAATAAAAAAAGCTGTGCCAATTTGTGAGAACCAGAGGTGACAATGAAACCCATCAAAATAACCAATGGATAATGAAATATAATAGTAATATATTTATAAACTATCTGAGTTTCATATATAAATGTTATCTATTAATATTTAATATTTATATTCTAATAGCATTGGTGACATTAATAGTGATAGTAAGAAAACTTTTACAAAAATAATGATGATAGTTTTTTGGAGAACTTCACTTTTTTTGGAGAGCACAACAGAAATAGCATAAAAACACACATTGTATCTCTAGATAATTATGAATACCTTGCATATCATTTAATGTGGATGAGGTAATATATGGATGAGTGGTTCCATGATTCAATGACAAACATTGAATATAGCATGCACTTTCATGTTCACTAGTCACTATGTGAACTGAGGAAGTATACTTGCAACATTAGAACAAGAAGAATATAAACCATCAGGCTGGACAGATGTCTCTGTGGGTAAATGACCTTCTAACCTACCTAACAACCTGAAATTATCTCTATATGGCAGAACCAATGCCTACAAGTTGTTCTCTGGCCTCCACATGAACCCTGTGTGCCTGTGTACCACCATATATACAGAATTAAATACAGAAAATGAATACATGCATTTTTAAAAACATTAAAGAATAATGATCTATTTGTTTGCAACACATCAAGGAAACCTTTCTTGTAACATACATGTAGGTTGAAATGAATCACAAGCAAAAAATTGAAGCTAGAAATTATATCAGTGGATGAGAAATCCATAAATTGTGCAGAGACTGGCACAGCAAGAGAGAGTAAAAGGAGAAGAAAATAGAAAGATGAGATAAAATGTAGATAGATAGATAGATAGATAGATAGATAGATAGATAGATAGATAGATGGATAGATAGAGAAAAAAGAAGATAAAGGGAAAACAAAGCAAGCTTTGTTTTGTACTATAAACTTCTAAAAATGAATTATTTATAAAGAAAGTTCTTATAAAATTTCTCAATTTTCTAAAGAACTCAGAATCATTGTTTCTCAAATTATCTTTTGTCAAGCCAAAACATTGGTAGAAAAATCATGAAATGTTAAAATTGTCGGCCACCTAACTACTCAGATCAGCCAAATACCAATTTAGAATGTATGACACAACTGACTACTTTTTACATTATATGGCATAACTACATTTTCTAGTCACATTGTCCACTGATGAACATTCAGTTTTCATTTCCCCCTAGGTTTGATATTTCTGCTCTGGACTCCTGAATTTCCAGAATACTTGCACCAACTGCTCTGCATGGGAAGCCATTTCATATTCTTCAATCCCATGTGTCTTATTTTCTGTACATTCTTTTCAGGTCTGATCAGTCAAACCTCAACTACCAACCAGGACAACTAGTCTCATAAAAACTGACTCATGTTACTACAGTTCTGTCAGCTTTGATGCAATGCCATCAGCTCAGTATATTACTTGACTTAGACTATCTCTATAACCATATTCCAACTGACTTGCAGATAAACATCAGGAAAAGAGCTTAAGACATAAGTATGACTCTTACTAGTTCTATTTGTTTACAGGTTTTAATAGAGAAAGACCTATAATTCCCATTCCAGCTTTGAACCTAAAAGTTAAATATATTTCTTAATGGTATATAAACTATTTGATGCATAAGCTCTTGAAACTCTGCAAAACACTGGAAATAAAAACCTAAGCAATCAACTTTTCAGCTTAGATGAGAGACTTACATCTATCTGGGTTGACTGGCATCTGCTTCTTTTTGGATGCAAATGGTAACTCTTTATCTCTAGGCCACTAGACAGTATAAGGATGAACTGAAAGACAAAAGCAAGAGCTTGACAATACCTTACTTCTCTGGTCCAACATCTGTTCTGAATTTCACTCTCTGCTCTTCTTTGTGATCAGAAAGCAGAAAACCCAGCAGCTGTTACCTGTAGGAAATTCTGAAAAGCAAAAAGGGCTGTTCTATCCTCCACAAACTCACAGGAAATATTAGGAGGTTCTGTCCAAATAACTCTGTCTGAAGTTTTAGTTTTGTCTCATTAGATAGAGAAGAGCATGTTAGTTTTCATATAAGACATGCGTTCAGAATGGTAGTCATTGGTTTAAATTCCTGCTTCTGTCATAATTCATATATCATTGAAAGAAGGGGTGTGCTTATTATTTTTCAAAATTTTATTCCATTTATTTATTTATTTATTTATTTATTTATAATATGTATCTGTGTATGCACATGCACACATTCATGACATGGATCGTATGCAGAAGCAGGGCAACTTGTGGGAGTCAATTTTCTTTTTCTACAAACTGTTTCCCAGGAGTGAACTCAAATCTTCAGACTTGGCTTTACCCAATTAAGTCTTCTTATCAGCTTTTGTTTTGAATATTCTGATAAAGTATAGTAATCAAAGGCCATGAAAACAACTGATACACACTGATAATATGAAAACATTCTTTATTAGGTGAATTCTAGAGGGTGTGTTAAGTATAAACATCTTGAAAAATGTTAAGGGAGTTGATCTTGAGTGTTATCACTACATAAATGCAAGCTATATGATGAAATATATGTGTGAACTAGCTTGATATAAGCACTCTATAGCATGTATATGTGCTGTCCATAATTCACCAAATTAATGTGAAAATTGAGTGAACTTGGAAAATATGAAAAATAAATGAATATCTAAGAGATTATCTAGACCTAAAATTAATGTTGAATTGACACTAAGCTGAGACCTGTCATTAGAAATATCTTTCATGAGGCAATTTGACATGTTTCACCATCAAATCACTTGCCAAATATGTTATTCCCACAGAAGTTTGTGAGTGTCTTGGAATGGCTGTCCATGAAGATGTAATGCTTGGAGTACCTCTCTGATACAACTATAAAGAAATAACAGTCTTGAGACAAAATGTATAAGTTAATAGAACATTATTGTTTCCCACTAATATTTTTCTACAACAGTTAGCTTGGCCTGAGTCTTACATCATGGCAGCTGTCTGTCTGTTCTAAGGCAAACTTTACTAACGTAATTATGAGGATCTCACGCTAGAACAGCCAACATGATCATGCCTTTGCCACATGCAGAAAACTTTCTGCCAGCATGTCTGTAGCAGGTGGCAGACTGACACATTTGTATAACTGAAATGAATTCCATGTGGCAGGTCTGTGAAATCAACTTATATTTCATTCTTTTTTTTTATAGAAATGAAAAGGAAAAGGAGAGAAGGACAGAGAATCAAAAGAAAGAGAAGAATATTTTTTCCGATACCACAGTTCTTCATGGACTGATTTTCCTACAAAAAATTAATAACAATATTTTATTCTTTTAACTCATGGTATCAAGATTCCAAAGACCTTTATGGATAGTAATATTTTCTGACAGTGATAGTTTTGACAAGTGTGGAGATCTGAATTAAAAAGTACCTCCAAAGGCTCCTATATTTGAATGGCACTACTTGAAAGAGATTAGGAGTATGGCCTTGTTAGAGGAAATGTGCCACTGGGAATGGGCTTTGGGTTTCAAAAGCTCAAGCCAGGTGTAGTGTCTCTCTCTTCCTGCTTCCTGCATATCTCCCAGTTAGTTCTCCATCACCATGTCTGCTTGCATGCAGCCAACTTCCCATAGTGGCTCCAACACACATGATGACAATGGATTAAAAGTCTGAATGTGTAAGCAAGGTCCAATAAAATGCTTTTCTTTATGAAAGTTTCTGTGTTTATGGTGTCTCTTTACAGCAATAGAACATTGTCTATGACAGCAAGATTCAGACTGTCAGTCTTAGTAGAACCTAGGATTTAATGTAAGGTTTCCATGCCTTGCACAGAGAATTACTATAATTTTATTGAGGAGACACAGTTTCTGGTGTCAGATGTTATCCTACTCCAATAGGATTTAGTTTCCAATTTTTTACTCTTTTGTGCAGTGAATGACAAAATGAAAGCAGAGATTTGTGATTAGAGACATAGACAGGATATTTGATGCATGTGTCCTTTCCAATTGCAAAGTAAGTTTAACTTCCTAAATTTCACACATTAAGTTGTTAAATAAAATCTTAGAATTATTCTTTATCTGGATTTCCACTGTCATGGATCAGGTCTTCAACTTTGCTCACATGTTTTATATTTTATATTAGTCTCATAATTTATTTCAACTTTTATGTTTATATCTTTCTGAGAGAACACTATACACTGATGCCTACAAAGTCTTGCTATTTCATGAACCATGCCAACAAGTTAGTCATACTATAATTAGAACATGTGGACCTTAAATTTATTTTTCTTATGCAATTGCATAAGGGATTTCAAAGGATAAAAATCTATGTCCAAATTAGAGTACATAGCTAAGAAAATGCAAAATAAAAGTCACATTTAACATTACCCTGGTATTTTTGTTTATGTTTCCCAGTAAAGGTTACATTACAGAACTATCTTATTTAGAAAGGCAAGAATATGATAGATACCTTGAACTCTTATCTATGAAATACCATCTGTGAACTCTAGTGAAATATAATCATCTATTTAGCATTCTATTCATCTCAATGTTATAAAGTAGATGCTGATTGACAGAGAGCCATAACTGCTGAACAGACAGAGAATGAAATACTGTGGTGTACTCAACCCTGAGTGGTATATCTATTCAAACCCTTTCCTCTCAAGGCTCAAGAATCACCAAGGAAGAGGGAGTGGAAACTTTCTAACAGCCAGAGTCAAGGGATGGCTACAATAACAGGGTGATTATTTAGGACATAATAGTGCACTTAAAATATGAATTCATTGTAGTTGTGGCAGCACAGGCAAAACTTGAATAAGTTCAACCTAAACTCCAGCAGTAGAAATGGGGGTGATTATTGAGGTCTTAACTCTTGTTGAAATTCGGTCAGCAACTGAACAGTGACTCTGTTTTCTTCAAGGATGCAGCCCTTGCAAAACAATGCACTCTCTAGTACAAGACTCTAAAAGGAATAAGGGGGGATGGTATAGGGAGTTTCCAAGGGGGCAATAAGGAAAGGGGATGATATCTGAAATGTAAAAGAAATAAAAAAATAAAATGAATGGAAAAAAAAGACTACATTGACACATATATTCTTTTTGTGTTGAGGTGAAGAGAGAGGCTGGAGAATGAAGTTGGTATGGAGTAGAAGAGAGGGAAATGAGGGAGATTGGTGTGGAAGCAATATAAAATAAACTTAATAAAAACACACTGAATGTATGTATGAAGTTCTGAAACTGAAGGGTCAAGTACCTAAAAGCCTTAGGTAGACTGAGATGCTCTGTACAGGAAAGTTGGACTGACTGATAACACGATGGTAGCTTCTGATAAGAAGATAACCACGGAAGCATAGGACCCTGCTGGTACCTATAAGTTCTAGACTTCAGGGGAAGTGACCTGAAGATGGAATCTGCTATCCCCAAGGTTGCCCTTCTTGTGTTCTGTTAAAACCCCCAAATCCCCAGCCCATGTACTCACAGTCTCCACTTTTCAGAAGAGAATTCTACCCTTCTATTGCTCTGATAAAAGAACAATTCTATTCGATAAGTTCCAGTCTGCTTTCTTTTACAACCATATCACCTCTATCAGTCCCAAGAACACCATCAATTTGGATCTAACACAAACAATGAAAACAACAACAGCAAAAAGCAAACAAACAAGCAAACAAAACAAAACAAATCTATTGACTATGAATTTCAGAAAAGAGTTAAAAATCTAGTATTGTTTTATATAGTATGTTAATGCTACAATTTTTAGCCATAACCAATACAGTGGATATTGAAACAAGGAAATATAAAGTTATTTGTTAAACTAGAAGTCAAAAGCTATCATCTGTTTTTTTTTAACTTCCATGTATGCTAAATTTGGCATACATTTGAGTATTTAGCAAACATTTCAAAAACTATATTATCAATATTTTTTTTTATTTTTGAACATGAAATGCTTTTTTATAGCATGTTTTACAAGGGGAGGGGGTAAGAGGGGCCAGGTGGTGGAAAAGTACAAAATCTTCTTGGCCTGTGCCTTGAAACATGTCATGGTCTATAAGGTACTCTGCCTTGAATTATGATCTATCTGCTGTTCTTCAGAAGATATGGTACACTGCTTGAGTTATGGTCTCCCTGCTATTCTTAAGATGATATGGTACACTGCTTTGAGTCTATCTGCAGTTGCTAAGCAGGATCTTGCAGTTGCCAAGAACAGGAACCAGAAGTTTATTAATATATTGATAGTCAAAAATACACAGAAATTAAAGACTCTCAAGTAAGTAACAGAACAAACAAACACACATTAAAATTCTGGAATAAAAAGAAGTAAAAAAATTCTGATGTAAAATTTTTATAAAATGATATGAAAATTTTATAGATAAGTCTGAATAGATTTGACATTACAAAGTGAAAATTTAAGAACTTTGAAGATAATTTGGTACAAATCACCCAATTTGAAGGTGAGGGAAAAAAGATATTGTAAAAACAATTGATCAAAATCTTTGAGTTTTGTAACAAAACATAAAGTGCATAAAAATGTGCATAGCTAGAAGAAAGAATAAGAGAAGAAGAAAGAACCATGAAAACTGCCTTAAGAAATTCCAGTATTACAAAATTTGAGCACTAATGTAAAATGTATATAAGAAAGACTGCAGAAATTTTTCACACTGGACAAATCACAGTGGTTCATATGTATCAGATCACAGCATATAGCTGTTTCCCAGAGAAACCTGCTAAAAAGAATGAGGGAATCAGAAGCTATGCACACAAGGATGCTCAAGTATAATTTCCAGAAAAGAAAGTAGAGGCTTTGTAGTGGAATGACATGCTTCAAAGACTGAGAGATACAAATAGTCTCTGAGAACACCACTGCCAGTATCAATTCTCTTTCAAAGGTTTAGATAAACACCATGTTATCTCAGAAAACAGAGATGAAGAAAATATATCATTTGAGACATACTTGAAAAGGAAAATGATAGTAATTTTTATAAAAGGCATTAGAGAACAATTCAAATTTACAGAAGTGAAGAAATGTAATGAACATAAAATCCCTTGGGATAATATTTCCACCTTCACTGGCTGCTCTAGTGTTATATGAAGAATCACTAATGAATACTTTTTAAATATATGTAAAGTTACAAATTAGGGGGCAGGAATAAGATCATATGGGAGAAAAATTTTAAAAATACTATTTCTGAATTAGAGAATGAGAAGGATTATGGTAAAATAAGATAATACAATATAGAACAAATTTGAGAAAATTTAAAAGTCAAATTAAAATCACATGAGCTTAATATGAAAATGCAAAACCAAGGAAGCAAAAACCATAACAAGTAAATGTAACTATTTAAGATTATATTAACTATGAATGGTCAATTATACTTCTTAGAATGCCTGGATTGCTTGATCAGACTTAAAATTATATACAGGTAAATATAGTGAACAACACTTGTCATCTCAGGGGTCAAAAAACAAGAGCTGGAGAAACACAAATTCAAGGCCAGCCTAGTCTACATAGTGAAAACTGGCCTAAGAAAAAAGATTCAACTATATCTTTGTCAGCTGAGACACAATTTCTTTTAAAAAGACACCATAATTTGAGAGTTAAAAGAAAAAACCTTGCATAATGTACAGATAAGTAAAGTTCATCTCAGACACAATTTACAGAGTGGAAGATAAATATTTTAGAGACAACAAAAAGACATGTCACAGAACTTCAATGAGTTGTGGCAATTAAATATGGATAGGCCTGTCAGTACTTCAGGAAGGTGGATCAAATTATACAGAAATACAACAGTTACAGAAATCAAAGTGTCAACAGAAAATGTATTATTCAAAGTGGGTCTTTCAATACTTCAGGCTCAAAAAATATAGTAAGTACATAAACAATTATTAACAATGGGAATACTTGTACAGCACTGCCAGAAAAATGTTAGGAAACTGAGTTCAGGAGTGGAATAACAAAATCATACACAAGACCAAGTGAAATTTAATCTAGAAAGGTAAATTTAGTTTAGTTCCTGAAAATTACTTGAGTATGTATACCGTGTTAATGAAGAACAAAATTAGATTATCTTTATAATCGCTGCAGAATCAGTTAAGATGCTTCAATTGACTATACAGCATTTCAACAAACAAAAATTACTTGTGAACTGCCTCATATTGGAGGTAAATAATTATAATTAGCCTACAGAAAAGATTTTTCTTAATTTCAGGAGACTAATGGTTCCTTCCTGAACCAGGAAGGTGATAACAATGTTCGTTTTTGTTTCTTCTGCTAAAAAAAAGACTAAAGTTTCTGGTTAGCACAGAAAATCCAAGGTGAAAGGCAAGAAACAAACTGCAGAATATTTGATCTATACAAAGAGAATTCCAATATATTCACAAAAAATCCATTGGTACAAATAAATGTGTAAAACAATTTCATAATGTGAAGTATTTATACATAGAAATGATATATTTCTACATGCTAGAAATAAAATTCTGAGTCTAAGTTGAGTGAATAAATAGCTGAGGGAAATTAGAAGTACAAAATCAGAAATGTTTCATAATTGTAGACCAGAACACTCAGTAACCGAAAAGTGTCAATTCTCTACAATGGATGTGAAGTTTGATATCTTTATTCAAATATCAGCACAAAATATTGCAAATTTTGATAAAATCGCTTTTAAAATTATGGTCAAGCCTAACCGAAGATCTTTTGATAAATAAGTTGGGTAATATGCAAAGGAGATTTCAGATATTAGTATCAAATGACAGTGTTCAAAACAGAATACAATTGATGTTCGTAAAGCCATAAGAACTAGGATTTTATAATTAAGCTCTTATATTTATGATAAATTAAATATTTTACTAAAGTGCAAAGATATTTAATTGATAATGATGTCAATCACATTATCTGACTGTTTTAGGTAATGGTGTATCCACATGAAAACATAAACTTCAGCCTACATATATAATTATTACATACAATATATATATATATATACATATATATATATATATATATATATATAAATTTTTGAAAACCTTAGCAAAAAACTTAGAAGATATTGGTTTATTGGATTGCGTAAAAGGTCAATAGGCACACAAAAATGTTCGCTTTTATAACCAGATTACTGTGAAATGAAACAACAAAGAAGTGTCCCATCATATTTTCTTACAAAAACATATAAATTTGGCAAGATTGTAGAGGAAATGGAGTACTTATGCATTCCAAAGGGTTAAAGGAAACAACACAGCTAGTGTAGAAAAACATTTGGTAGTAATATTGTCATACCCAAACCCAGCATATGGGCTAGTAATTCCAGCCTTAGGTTCATCCAAAGTAAATATTAGTATGTGTACATAAAGACATGTACACATTACAGCAGGGACATCAAGAATGAGTAAAATGAGAACAGTGTTTTTAAAAATCACCTTAAGAAGATAGAAACAGCTTCATACAGCCATGATCTGATATCCTCAGCAAGTTTAAAAAAAAAAGAGCTATCAATCAATAGCTATCAATGCATTCTACAATGGGTGCTTCTCAAAGTTATTACAGTACCTGACAGAACAATGTGTAGACGAGTAAGTATGGCTTAAGTGCTATATGAGGCCCAGAAAATTTCAATTTATAGCTACAAAACACATCATTAGCACTCTCTAACTGGAGGCTGGAAGAAAGTACAACAAAACCATGGGGATTTATGGGATGATGAATGTGTTTTAAGACTGAATAGTGATAATGTCTGTAGAACTACTATTCATTAAAAGTACATTTCTAATAGCTATATGATATTTTATTGCATCTCATTAAAACTGTTAAAACACATATAACATTCATATAAAATTAAAGTTAATATGAACTAAAGCTTAAAATAATTTACTGGAAAATACAAAGTAAGAAAAAAATGTAGGAAAGGTTTTACAGTTTTTCCTCAAGTCTTATCTGGATGTAAAATAGATAGAGTCCTTTCTAGTACCATCTAAGGTGATCACTTGCAACAGGTCAACAGGCTAATCTCCAGGTTTTAAACTGGAGATTTTTATGATATTGAAACTCAATTAGTCCAGTCTGCTAAAGGGTGAGCAATCAATAACCACTGAAGACAAGACAACTTTGATGAGTATGAAGGTAAGCATAACATCTTCTGTGATTTCAATATGCTTCTTCCTTCTTCAGTGTATGTTGAAATGCAGCTGTCACTACAACAGTATTAGGATGCAGAAATCTGAAGAACTAATTTCCTCTATTCTGAGGCTGGATTAGCTTTCATATGTGAAGTTGTTATAAAAGATTAAGGTTCCATTATCCTCTATTTACAAATACTCACTTGCCCTTCTGCCTTTTCTTTACTCGTGGAGCAATATACAGTGACCACTAGACTCAGAGTCAGATGTAGTCTAATAACCTTGAGGGCCAAAATTAAGCAAAATAAAGTAGCAAATATATCACCTTATGAAATTTCCTTATTCCAAATCTCTTGATTCATCTTACTAAAAAAACCGTTCTTCAAGTTTAAATATTCAATCATCCAAGCCTTGTTTTCCTAACCACTCTATTAATGCTCATCTAAATTCATAATGTTAGAGGCATGATTCATCATGCTAATAATCTTCCTAATCAAATAACTCAATGCATATTCCCAAGGAGGCCTGAAATTCAAAGTGCTACATTATTAGCAGTGTCAACATGTCTCCATAGGTGGAGAAGCCCTGTAAAACATTCTCAAATCACAACTGGAATTACAGTTATCAGCATTTGTTGGAATTGTCTATCTACTTGCCTGAAGAGACCTATGCACTCTGTCCATTATTATCCCAATGTCATAGGGAAGACAAGCTAAAGTACTTTCCCCAACACAGGTAGTGGTATAAATGTTTCCATCGTGTCTGCTACTGATTGAACAGGTCACTGCTCCTTCACAGCAAGTTGGTGGTTGTTTTAAATGGCCATTATGGGTACTCTAATGACATTTCATGCTGGCAAAAAGGGGAGCTGATATTCATCATAGACCTGATAACCACATTAGGGAGGTGATTCCACATGCATTAGCTTACCTAATCTTAAGAACAAACCTGAGCTAGATACTAAGGTTCTCTTTTTATATGGAGAAAAAATGAGACTTGGATGTTAACTAAATTCAATGTCTCCCAGCAGTTTGTTGTGTGGCACAAATAGAAGCCTCTGGCATCAAGAGCAGAAAATCTATATAAAACTCTATGTAAAACAATTAAATTCATGGTGTCTGTCAAGATATGGATGGCAAGTACATAATCAGTGAATCTGCTCATATCCCATTGCCTCATCTACCCAATCTACTGTTTTGTTAGACTTACTCATTCTGCTATTGGCCTTGCTCTACAGAAGAGCTGCATAGTGCCTTTCTCCTTGTCAAATTACAGTCTGCCACCTCAGATTGATCTCCAAACTGCCTTTTTTCTCTCTGAGACAGAGGAACTTGGCATCATAGCAAGGATTCAATCATGTGCTGGCTGTGACAATAAAAGAAAGTTCCTTTAAATAATTAAGTGCTACCTAGGGCAATGTGCAATCATCCTAAAGTGCACAGGAGCTGAGGCATGTGGCACAATATAGAGATGGCTTTGACCTGGCCTTCATTTTCCTCACATCCATTTCCTTTAGAGAACAGGAGAGTAATACAAGAGAGGGTATCCTTTTCTCTCTTGACAAAAGACACGTCATATCCCTATGAAAGAATCTGCCAGAGTCCACTTAGCATTGACACATGTTGAATGGATGCTGTGAATCCAGAAATGGCTAAAGGATTCCTGGAATGAAATAAGCCAGTATTATATTCTCTTTGTGAGTAGAAAGAAAAAAATAAAAGCAGCACTTCTCTTCTTTGATTTTATCTATCTCCTCATATTATATTCATTATGCCTTGTATATATGCAATAGTATAGGAGAGGAAAACAAGAATGTGGTAGTCTGTAAGGCTTCCTTTCTATGTGACATACTCTTGTTATTTCCAGAAAGCACAAAACAAGGAGCAGATTTATAAAAGGGAAATAGAGAGTTCCTTTTCCCTTCCAGGTAGGACTAACTGCTTGATAAAAAGCAAAGCACTTCTTTCTATTTAGCAAGATTGCTGTCTGTTGCTTACTAAATCATGAAAATTGAACTTTCTTCCTGCAGGTACAATTCCTCTTTGCAGTCAATATATAGTCAATGAATGTTAATATAGTCAAGCTCCATCTGCCTCCTCCCTCTCTTCCCAAAGTCCCATTAATAATGGCAATATCAGTGGCATTTGACATTAATAGAGCCTGAAGGATTCCGAGAAGCTTTCTTCAATCACTCTGAATAGGGTTCTGATGAGCAATGGGTACTTACAAGGCAAAGACAGTAAGCATGAGCACAAGGTTAAAAGGAAAAAGATTCTACCTAAGGCCAAATAATACTGCCCCATCTACTGAAGGAGCTGAAAGGATTTACGGCACCATGAGGAGAGCAACAATACCAACCAACCACAGCTCCCAGGGTCTAAACCACCAGCCTGGGAGCACTTAGGGGGGGATCCAGGGCTTCAGCTGAATATGTAAAAGTGGAGGGCCCTGCTGGGCATAGGTGGAAGAAGAGAACCTTGACCTCATGAAGGCTGGATGCCCCAGGGGGTGGGAATTTTGAGGGTGGGGAGGTGGGAGTGGGGGGGGTAGATAGAGGTTACATCCACAGAGAAGAAGGAGGAGGGGCGAGGGGATTGGGGGTTCCGAGGGGGTGGTGGGGGATGGGGTAAGGGGACAACATAGGAAATGTAAATAAATCATCCAATAAAAAAAAAAAACTTTTTTCTTTCAATAAACAGAGAATGCTTTTTCAGTCTTTAATAGTATTGATAATTCTCATTTCATAAAAATACTGCTATCAGAGGAGATCTTTGTTTATATGTTATTAAAGTTTGTTACTGGTAAATATAACCTATCAAAGTAATAAAGTTAGAAATATGTTCATACACAACTGACTTTTCTATATATTTAATAATCTCACAGAAATCTTACATGTCTATAAGAATAGCAATTTATTGTTTTTCTCATTAATTGACTTACCTTTGCAAATAATAATCTTTCTTATGATCTGTAACTTCCTTTTACAGGAGTGTTGAAATTTTGTGTGAAAGTGATATGCACAATTTGAGTTTGAAATAATTTTTCATATTATAATAAATGTAGGTCATGTCTCTTTCATCCCTCCAAACTTCCCATGTACCACTAAAAACCCTTGTTCTCCTTCAAACTCTTGGCCTCTCTAGTGTTTATGTGCAAGTGTGCCTTTGTATGTATATAACTAAATATATAGATACAACTAGCTCAGGTTGTACAGTGTTACATCTATACATATGGTTCCACAACTGACCATTATATGTCAAATTTTTAATACTGTACTGGATTTGAAAATTTGCAGCAATCTAAGACACTAATCATCAAAAAAAGAAAAGAAAACAAAAAAAAAAAACCCACCAAGGAGCATGCATGATCAAATCAGGGAATTCACATAAATTTGTTTACAATTCAGTTATAAAGACAGTTCTAAAAATGGGCCTAGAAATGCTTTTCAAACTCACATTCTTGAAGATAGAAAATTAAAAGCCAAGTGATCAACCTTTGCAGCAATGATTATTTGAAAAGGATGATTTGTGAATACTGTAGAGAGACATTTTGAGGTAACATTTTGCTCAAATAAGAAGACAGTGGCTCATTTTTAATCAGTTAAGCATACTCAATACTGAAAATTTTTACCATCACCATTTAAAATAACCACACTCAATGCTGAAAAATGTTGCCCTCATATTCTTGTTTGAAATTGCTACTTGTCTTATCCAAAGTTCTGCCCTAATGATTTCATGAAAACTTTGGAAACATTGATGCTTCTTAAACCTCGTCCCTAATATGTGAGCAGCTGCCAAGCAGCCTCTATATAACTATCCCATTTTGTCCTAGAGGTGGTTAAGGATTTGAAAACCTGTTATAAAATTAGTCAAGAGACCAAGAAAACAGAAGTCTCTAAAAACAATCTACTATACCCGTCTCATCAGTTTGTTTCAGCATGTAACCAGCTGTAGTCATGGGTTAGAAATGTGCCTGGAAAAACAAACACAAGCTACTGAACATGAGGCAGTTGATCACGGGAATTAAATTCCATGTCTCCTGACATAACCGATCAAGTACTAATGCTGACCTCTTTGAAGACTATATTGAATGTTTTAAGTCAGTAACTCCTCACAAAATTCTTTTCCCTTATACTTGTTTTGAGCATTTGCAGATCTTTTGTGACAATGTATTTGATAGTTTAAGTAAAGTGATTTTAGTTGAAGGTTCCCATCTATAATAATGTATGCTATGGTTTATATCAAGTCCCAACAGAGCCAGATATTAAGTAAAGACACTTGAGATGTTTCTAAAGGAACAAAGGGAACAGAACAGTAAATGGATATTTAGTCGTGATTTTAAAATTTGATAAATTATATAGAACAAAGAAGAGAAGAACATTCATGACTATAAAAAGAGGGAATGAAAGGAAAAAGACAGGAAGGAAATTTGACTATGAAGGATTTTTTTTTTTAAAGAAAGGGTTACCTTCAGCTGATTGCAAAAGGACATTAATAAAAAAAATACCTGACAAGTTTTAAAATGATAAGGGTCTTCTATTCATTGCAATGACAATATATGAGTAGATTTAGAATTTAGTCAAATCAGCTACAATTTTATAATTATCACACAACTATAAATCTATGTTGTTATGCTAATTAACACATTTCTGTCTGGATACGATAAGCGATGGTGCCCAGAAATAAATGTAAGTCTGTGATTCCAACAGCTGAATTCTACTAGTGCCAGGCAAGATTTATGAGCATTGACAAAACTGGTGTGTGAATTTGAGCCTCATTATCATCCGATGGTATGTCCTTCAACTTTTCAACCCCTAGTCTCCTCACTCGGAAAAGATTTTAATTAGATTCCAACTACCATAGATAATGCAGTAGCTAATTCAATTCCTTAAGTGAAGTCATAGCACTAAAGAGTGTTATTAGAGACATTAAGAAATAGGTTTGCACACTAGACAAAGATTCCACAAGCAATTTTCATTGGATTAGGACATTCACTGGGGATGGAACACTCTATTCCAAGTGTATATCCAGAGCACAGAGGCTGGGGTAACAGGGTGAAAAAGGAAAGTGCTGACTGCCCAAAAATATATATTAACAGTGTAGTTTTAATTTTTTTTTGTAAAACACACTCAAGGGTAGCTCAGATATTTGCATTTAATCACAGGTGACTTGGGGAGTTCAGTAAAGTGTTTACACATGTTAAAATTCCTCTACACCCTTATGAAAATCTCTATGCATTAATATCATCTTGCATGGTCTCAAAGAAGGAGTAAAGGACATCACTAGAAGAACATAAGAAGGGAAATCATCCTGGACCTCAAAATTTTCGTTTGCTTGCTTTTCTTTTATTAGAATAAGATAAATATCAATTATGTGTGAATGTTGATATCTTTTCTTTTTTTCCAAGCATTTTGTTCTCCATTGTTCATTTGTTTATTTTTTAATACAATATTTAAAGAAAAATAGAGATGCAAACTTTTTGGTTCTGAAAGTGTCTTTTTTTGTGCTTTAAATTTTGGTCATTTTGTATTTAATAAATTAATGTGCAGGTCCATGAATCTGTAACTTACTGTCACATTTCCATCTCTCTCTTTCCTGTGCTCTTCTCATGATAAGCTTCCCTAATCCTTTAAGTTAGAGTTTGTTCATATGACTTCCAGTCTCCAAGAGTTAATTTACAAGAAAAAGCAGATGATGAAAATTTATTGGAGCTATTTGATCAACATTTTGCCTTTGTTGTTATTGCAAGAAAAAAAAGTCCCAAGTATTTGTAGTCATTGATGAACATGGATAAGACAAAAAGATTGAATTCAGAGCTATTTATGTGTTTGAAGTATTGAAGGCTTTAAAGATTAAAGAAGAGTAACTGAGATTTAGAAGATAATGGACAGGAAGATTTAAAACTATTCATTGAGGTCCTGAAATTTTAAACAACACATTGCAAGAATGGAAGAAAATGAGAAGGCACAAGGAATTAAAATGTCCATGAACAGTAATTAGACTGTGATGCTTTTATCTTTTGATAAAGAAGGAAATAATAGTTTCTGAAAGCATCCATGCTGAGCATTGGTAAAATTATTATTATTATTTTTTTTTTTACTCAGAACAAAGTATTAAAGAAGTGTATTTAAGAATAGAAGCAGGAAAAATGTATTGTGTTAACATTGTCTGATAAATTCATCAATGCTAGAACTTTCAAATCCACAGTCTTACAAAATCTAGCATTATTCTTTAATTTTAGTTATACCTTAGCAACCTTATGTATATTTATATACACTGATGATATAAATGATAATTACTCAGGTTCTGTCACATATGCTTGGCTTCTTCCTTTGTCAGTTTTTACATGGCTGAGACAATTCTAAAATTTCAAATAGAACTCCCCTAAAATTGGCCACTAATATTTAACTAAAGTACTAATCAATTCCTATTGGTCCTTATTCATTTCATAATTTTTCCTGTGATGTATGTGAACATGCTACTCAAGCCCAGATATTGGGCATTGCAGCTAAGCTTAAAAAAAAAAAACACAAAGATGTTTTTACTTATGACCATTTCAAGTAGGATTGCTGTGAGGACAAGTCATCTGGAGAGCATACTGCATTGTCCTGTGATGTACACACACATGGCTTTCATTTGCTCATTCCTATATATTGAAGCCTCAACAAATCATTCCATTTAATTTTCCATTGGGAAAGTTCATTCATGTTTGTTGTCTGTTATTTTTAAAGGAAGCTTAGAGTAAAACTCATGTAGAGTTTTCATAGTATCTTGTGAAAGTTCAGTATAATGGGTGTGGTTTTTTTACTTTGGATTTTGTTTTTGTTATTGTTTGTTTTTTGGTTTGTTCTCTCCAAAGGTTACATACATATCAAATGAGTCTAATAAGACTATGACATGATAGGTACATTAGTATCTTTTATAATTGCAGAAAACCAAAAGCATAAGTCATTTAATCACTTATCTTGATATTTAGAGAACATGATACATGTATAGGCTACACTTTTCACTCATGGTCTAGCTCTTACAAAGTTGTGCACTCTTCTGATTTGTTTGCCCCATACAAGAATAAATCAGTGGCCCCCACCTCCACTTCTAGAACAGGTCCTGCACAGACATTTTGTCATGTGACAATAAGGTCTAAGTGAATACTTGTATAATAATCCTGAATAACTTGTTCTATGAGGGAATAAGTATGATATAATATGTTGGTAGAAGTCTATAGTGTTCACCCATCCAAGATTTCATCATAAGGTCATGGCATTAGTAACATTTTACAAACAATGTTTTACTGTTGAATCAATTTCCTTTTCCTATGTGTTTTACATCCAAGGAGTCAAAGAAATCTTGCATTTAATAAGAGAACGAGTAAAAGAAAATCTTGAACATAGATAGAGCTGAGAATGGAAACTTGGCTCTATCGAAAATGATAAGAATATCTCAAAACAAAGGAAAAAATGAGCACATAGCCTGGAGTATTCTAGAGTTAACTTGACGCCAATCTCTATACATCTTTGTAATCACTAGCAGAGGCAAAATAAAAAACAAAATATAACAAAACAAAGCACCCGTCAAAAAATCCTTTTTCAAAAATTAGTGACAACTAAATATAAAGCTTCAGTAATAAATAGATAGGTAATTTGACTGATCTATGCAACACAACTAAATTTCAAGAAATCTGTATTTGTTAAGTCTTTGAGATCTAGAAGTGGGCTTAAAGAGAAGAGAAGTGAGAAACGTTTATGAGAAGGATATTTTTTCATGCATTCTGACCTACTTTTTTTCCTCTAGGAAAGTCAATAAGCCAGGTATCTAGATTAAAATGTGCAGAATGAAGAGATGCTATTAAACTGATTCAGTTAACAAAGATGTATCTATAAGAATGCACTTTTGTCATCATGTGGAAAAACCTTCACTGTTTTGCTTTTAGAGATTTGTCACAGAAATAAAAAATGAATAATTAAATATAATGTTTCTTTACTGTACCATATAGCCCCAAAGCTCTGCACATTTAGTTTGTAACTACATAACTGTAAGTATTAATTATTAGGCATAATTTTTATTTCTCAAATATATGACTAAAGTCTTCAGAGACTTCAACCCTAATCTTTCTACTATGCATTCATTGGATTAATAAAAAACAAATTTTGCATTTCATTATTCTTTCATTTTGAATCTTTATAAATATGATTAAATTTTCTAAGACAATAGTATAGACTACCTCTGGGTATTTCTATAAAGGCATTTCTATAGACAGTCAGATCATGAGGGAGCTTCTCTAGTCAAGAGATTAATCTTTTATAGGAATTCATACATTGATGACATTTCAGTAGGTAGGTAGTAGAAAAGTAGCTTGAACTTTTGGTGAAATTAGGTACCTAGAAGCATGTCCTTGTGGACATATCTTGCCTCCCCATTCTGAATCTTCTTTCTGTGCCCCTTATCTTCATGAGAAAAGAATCGCCTTTGTCATGTCCTGCCAACATGGTGTTCTTCTCAACTATATGAGGTCAGGAACACATGGACTGGATGCTCTGAAAATGTGAGCAAAGGTAAAATGCTTTTCATTAACTTTGGCACAGCTATCTAAATATAGCTAATATTCTTCATGATGATGTCACCAATGCAGCATTGTACATTTCATACTGCAGAAAAGGCAGAATGTTTTAAATTTTTTGCATTGTTTACTGGGCGAAAATAATTCTATACATAGGAACAAAGTGTCCTCAATATACATTAAACATTGCCTTGCTAATTCCCATCTTTTTATCATGTCTCTTATCTCACAGTTGGTTGAGGAACTTTCATTCTTGAAATATGTCTAGTGCAAAACCAAACTACCTTTTCAAAGCAAATTTTAAAAACTTTGATATACCACATATAGTACTTATAGCCAGGGTCATCAAATCAATATCAAAGTGAAATATATTTATAGAAAGTCAGTCTTATAAATCAATCATTTATAAATGGTGTAAATTTTATTTTAATACACCTGAATTAACTGAATATAAATAAAGTGAAACTGATATAACATCAGAAAAGTTTCAGAAAAAGATGAAATCATTTGGACTACATGTATTCAAGTGTATTAACATGTATAAAAGTAAATAAATATGTACAATACTCATTTATATTATTTACAATATATAAATAATATAAAATAATGATGAAATAATAAATTAAAAGTAAGGGAATAGATATAATCACAGAGGTTAATTATAGGAAGTTACTGTTTTGGACCAGTATATGAAGAATTACTGAGGTACATGACATCAAATCACTGGCTCTCTTTTTAGGATTCGTAAATCTGAAATAGTTTCACTCTGGGGAAGTACCCTTCCTGATAGTATGGAGTGTAAAAAATAATTAAGTAAGCCTGTTAAAAGGAAATTTCAGATAATTTGGCTTCTATCCTTCAATTATTAAAATTAATAATGTTTTATTGTCTTGGATCTTGTGGCACCTTAGGAAATTTTGTGAGTGCTTCTCTTTTCAGAAATTTTAGAACAACTGACTCTTCTAGGAATAAATCGCATGCTTACATGAGCAGTGTGACAGACTCAGGGAGTTCAGGACTATAGAAACCAGATCTTAACACAAAGTATGCAACCAGCCTTTAGTTTCAACCCATTGAGCCTCTAAGTCAGACAGAAGGGCTTAGTAGTTTTCTAGGGACAAAGTTTTGGATTAGTCACATAGCATAGTATAAAGTGAATTTATTTTCTCTTGAAATAATTCTGAATTTTCTACTCTGTTCTTCTTTAGTATTGGTTAAACTTCATTGTCTTCTATGGATAATTAGTCTACCTCTAAATTTTTCATACCATTACATATCAATTACTTTTCTCATTGAAACAACAAGATGACTAACAAAAACAAATAAGAAAACAAAGGTTTATTCTGGTTCACATTTCAAGGGCACAGTACACCACAAAACAGAAATAATGAAAAAGATGTAGCAGATGATTCCATTGAGTGTTGCAGCTCTGCTTAAATTTCCCTTTTTTGGCCAATCTGGGTCCCAAATCATGAAATGAAGACTCTTACATTTAAAGTAAATCTTCCTACATCTATTTACCCAATCTAGAAATTCTCACAGACATGCCTAAAGTTTGGTTTTAAGATCATCAAGGGAACAATTAACTTAAACATTACATAGTCTATCAAGGATTTTTATTATTTGCTGTGTCCACTGCTGGTACTCATTCATTGTTATACAAAGCTGTAACAGACTATAAAAATCTGAACTAGTTAACTGGAAACATAAGCAGCAATTTCTAGTGTAGAATCTTCTCAACGTCTTTTAGTATTCTAATAATATATGTATTTCAGCACATTGAAATTTTTTTCTTCATGCTTTAGCTAACTCTAATCTGCCTTATTGATACAGTTCTCGTATAATATGAAAGCTATAGAATTCTCATTGAAACTTGTTTTGGTGGCAATATTTTGGGTTGAAGTCTTTTCAACTTACTAGGTTAATAATAGATTAGCAAAATCAGAGAAGTAGGAGTGCGACTGTGAAAAATTCTGTTCTGAACAAGACATGGCTGATTTACATATTAACTTAAAGTAGATGTGGTAGCCTATACAAGACCTTCCAAAGGTCAGGTCATTTAAACCATTTAGGAAAGATAGGAGAAAATTCTGAGGATCCTGTACTAGCTAAAATGCTATTGGCAATTGATAGCTACTGAGAGATAAAGAGTTGTCTTTTTTTGGGTATGTAACTACTGGTAGATTTTGCATTGCCAATGAATAATTATACATTTATTCTCAAAAAGAACTAATTAGATTACCTTGTTTATTGTTAATAACAATGATAGAAATAACAATAAAAATCTATAAATTTGAAGGACAGGTGGTTAGATCTGAGGGTAGCAGAAAAGAAGTAATGAGGACAGATAATATAATATCATTAACATATGATTCTTTCAAAGCATAAATAAGAGCACAAGCTTAAAATATATATTGACATGTTTCTCTAGGGTTTAGATTCTTTTATACAAGAGCATTTAGCTTTTGGAGGATTGAGTTGGTCAATAGAAAATAAAGTTTATAGAAAATGAGGCTATCTCTTTCTGTATATACCCTCTTCTTCTGTCTTCTACCATGAGGTGAAATCAGACCTAAGCCCTGCCATGATGCTAAAACAACGTTCTCAGACTGCCTTATCTTCAAAAGTTTAAACAGAATAAACTTCTTTCCTAAATAATTCAAGTAATTTAAAATTATTTCTAATATATTGTTTACTATATTATAGCAACAGAACATGGATTAAGGTATTCATAGATAAACTTTTGTAGATGGATTGCTATTTAGCTTGATAGAAAATATAAAAGTTTTGAAATGCTAAAAATATTTATTGGTGATCAGAATATTTTCTTGCTGTAGATAAAATGTTATACAACATCATACTCCACCTGAAAGATAAATAACAAATTAGAACATTAACAGTGCTACTTAGCCACAGTCTGTGTAGGAGTAAATTCCAAATTAGGAATATTATTGTTAATTATAAATTTTTTTATAAAAGTTACATTGTTGGAACAATTCCATTCCTGTTGAGTGTACAGTCTGTAGGCTCAGCTCTTTGCCCCTGCATATGTAGTTTTTGTTTGCCTCCTTGGAAGAATTTGTTATATGAAGGCTGGAGCATAAGTTGGCATACACAGATGCAGACTTGTGGTACACATCTAGAGCATAGCAACCACAAATCTTAATGAATCATTTTCTGGTCTACCCTTGACTTTGCCAAAAATGTGTTGTGTATGCATATCAAGAAACCTGTGAGGCCATATGCTAGGGGTCAGCCTTTGACCACATTCTTCCCTCCAGCTGTCACACTGAACAACCATCCCACGCATGTACATTTTCTATACACACAGTATTGTGCTGACTTTTCTTCAGTCCAGCCTTGTTGAAAAGCAGAATGTTTGAGTTGAAAATAGTTTTGTTTTTCTAATTTCAAATGTTAGATTTTTTATCAGATATTTTCTTTATTTACATTTCAAATGTTATCCCCTTCCCTGGTTTACACTGGGAACTACTTATCCCATCCCTCCTTCCTCTGCTTCTATGAGAGTGTTCCCCAACCACCCATTCCTGCCTCCTTGCCCTGGCATTCCCCTACATTGGGACATTGAGGCTGTGAATAATCTTAGATGCTATTCAATATGGTCTACTTTTAATCCAAATGAACACAAATTATAAGTATGTGATGCAATCTATAATAAAATATTTTATAACTATAAAATAAGAATAAAATGGCCATAGTCCTTTTCTTCTTTCACTCATGTGCCCCTTCCCTCCTTGGGTTAACAGTACTAGCAGTTTTCTTTATGTATGTCTGTAGAAACTCCACATGCTTATCAGTGTGATAAATCGTATTTGTAAATCAAAAGTCCATTATGGTTTAGCAAATGTATTAGATACTAGATAACTTTGTAAACCAACAAATATGCCCTTCATTCAGTGTTTTTAAGTGCCTTTAACATTATATTTTATATAATCAATCATCAATGACTGTTAAAATTTTTATTGGTATTTCTCATCCCAAGCATTCAATGGTATGTTTGTTTGTTTCACCTTTGCCATCTTGCACTAAGTATATATGCTACATTAATAGGTAGGAAAGCCTTCTATTATTCATTTATTTTAAATATAAGGAACTACATGGCAGGGTCAAGCACATTAAAGAATAATATAACATTAACTTATACACAAATATATTGATGTAAAATTATAGAGTGATGGGGTAAATATTCTAGAATTCATAGTTCACAGAAGACAGGAGGAAAGAAAGAAAACCAATTTCAGTTGCAGAGCACTAAAGCTGATTTTGAACTAATTCTCAAGATTTTTAACTTCCTAGGTGAGTTTTTCTTAAGTAGTTTTCTCAATGCTTCCGGTCTTCAGTCTTTCATTTGTTTTGCTGGTTAACTACAATGCTATTCTCACTCCCACTACTGAGACACCATGGCAAGGTAAAAGGAACTGCTGGGATATGAGAGGTCTGTTTCTGACTCCCTAGACTCTTCTAACTTGGAGAAAGTTTAGAGAAACTGCTCACCCACAACAGAAACTGAGCTTCCAGGTAAAGATTGCATGTGTCTCAAAATGGTCCATTTTTCATTGTGTGCCTCATCATGGAAAGATGCTCAAACTCATGACATTCATTTCCTGTACTTACTCCTTTACTTCTCCCTCACAATAAGACTTTCCTATTTTCCTGGGAGATTATTTTCATCATTTTAACTATAATCTTCACAGTGGCCTTATGAAACAGAACAGAGAAAGAATCATTAGTTCACTGTTGTACAGTTTTAGGGTCCCTCATCATCTATCACCTTTTTTTTTCTTTTACTGAAAACAGATTTTTTTCCTCATATCTTAATTTCAGTTTTCTCTCCCTCTACTCCTCCCCATCCCTCCCGATCCCCTCTCATATCCAGATCCACTCCCTTCCTAGCTCTCATTAGAAAACAAATAGACATTTAAAGGATAAAATATAGTAAAATATAATGAGAAAACAAAAAAAATACATCTTTATAGGACAAAACAAACAAACAGAATGAAAAATGACCAAGAATGGGACAAGAAACAAATATAGATGTGGATAGGTATTTATTAGCCCATCCAGGAATCCTGTAAAAACACTAAACTGGATGCTATAATATGTACCCAAATTACCTGTAGGATAAAGTCAGAGAAAAAAATGTAAATACAAATAAAATTAAATTAAAAGTATGATGTTTTATTTAAAAAGTTTTAAGAAGCCCTGATACAACATTAGGAGACAAGGAACCTACAAAGATATCCTTGAGTTTATTTTTCTTGAAACCCATATTTAGATGTGTAGCCTACCCCTAAGAATAGTTTGTTTCCCAATGAGATTTTTTTTTAAGCTGGGTGTCAATTGGAGATGGCTTCTGGGTTAGGGATAAAAGAATGTGTCCTTTTCTCTTTTTCAGCCCTACAATCCCATCTGATGCATACCAGTGAGGCCCTCTGTGTGCTGCCTCTGTTTCTGTGGTTCATTTACACATTGACCCTGTTGATATACAGGGTTATGTTTCCCTCCCCTCCCC
>NW_021604618.1:2003032-2028989 GCF_004785775.1 Grammomys surdaster
GATATCCATATCAGGCTCTTATCAGCATGCACTTCCTGTCTTCCACATCAGCATCTACCTTTGGTGATTGCACATGGGATAGATACTCAGGTGGAGTGGTCTTGAGACGGCCCCTCCTTCAGTTTCTGTCCCTCACTTTGAAAAAAGTTGCACATCACTAATATGAAACCTTTGCTTGATGGGACAATAGATACTAATTGGGGCTGAGAAATCAGTTGTAATCAGCAAAATGAACTACGGTTATGGTTTTGTGTTGGGCTATACTTATATAACCACTCTGAAAAACAGTCTGGCAGTTCCTTAGAAATGTAGAAATAGTTCTACCTCAGCCTACTTCCTTATTCAACTCAAGAGCACCTGAAGTTCATGGTAGCAGCATTCACAATAGGCTAGGCTCTATCATGTCAATCTGTAATTAAAAAAAAAATATGTCACACGTAATTAAGGCCCACAGACCAGTCTGATGACAGAATTCTTGAATTGGGATTCCATCTTCCAGGATAATCTTCCCAGGTTATCCTAGTTGTGCCAAGTTAACAAGACTAGTCTAACAGACACACTGACCATTTATTAACTTGACATACAAAAACATCAGCATTCACTGCTAACTCTTTTATGCTTATATCCTCATAATGTAAAACATGATAACATTTTACAAATTTCACAGTGTTCAACAATTTCAACAGCTTAAAAAACAAAGTCTCTTTTAAAAATCCAGAGTTCTTAAGTGTAATAGTGCTCCTCCAAAAAAATAAAAAAATAAAAAACTTACATAATTTCTTATTCCAAGAGGGAAGAATCTGAACACAGTAATGAGAATACCAAAGCAAAATTAAACCTCAACAGCATAACTAGCTTATTGTCTTTATCAGAGATTCACTCATGATATTTTGGGTTCCAAAGGCTTAGGTAGCCACAGTACTCTTTCTGCCATCCACAATACACACATTCTATCTTTTGATGCTTTAAGTGCCTCCAGTCCACAGCTACCTCTGTTTTTGGCAGATAATCCAGTCTTAGAATCTCAAATATGCTGGAGCCCTTTACTGACTTAGAATCTTGTAGGGCCAAACCTCAATCTACCTTTAATAATCCCTTTAACTGCTCACATTTTATGCCACACAAACTAGTATCACAAGGGACATTATTATAGTACTAAGTTTGTCTACCTTCTTCAGGTAAAGCTTTGGTCCCCAGGACCACAGGTTCTGTGACTGACTCTAAGCAAACATACCTCAGGAGACCTCACAGCAATGGTACTAGTCTCCTACTAACAACAACTGATTTCTGCACCGAGCTAATTAGTATCTATTGTCACAGAAAAGCAAAGGTTTTACTTTAGTCATTCTGATTGGTGTAAGGTAGAATCTGAGTCTTTTTGATTCACGACTCAGAACCACGGCAGGCTGCTGTGAGGAGGTATAATCAGAGAAGTCCATTTTAGGGATAAAGAAAAAAATAGACATACAGGCTTCTGGCTAGAAATTAAGTGAGTGTAAAGGATTGTAGATCAATAATGCATTTCCCTGACCACTAAGAACTTCAACATTTCCTTAAGTGCTTCTTAGCCTTTAGAGATTCCTCTGTTGTGAATTCCCTGTTTAGTTCTGTTTAGTTTGGAGGTTAGTTTCTTGAGTTCTTTATATATTTTGGATACTAGCCCTCTATCAGATGTGGCATTAATGAAGTTTTTCCCCAATCTTTAAGTTGTCGATTTGTCTTATTGACTATATATCCTTTGCTTTACAGATACCATCAGCTATTTTTGACTGAATTTAAAGACTGAATTTGGAAAACTGTGACTAAACTGAGTATTTTAGTTGTATTCAAGTATATTTACCACTACCAAAAGATTATTAAAATTACTTTATATTTGTACATATGCATATATATGTGCAAGCATATATACTTAAGTAAGATGTGGTGTGGGCCAAAAAGAACATAAATAAATAAAAAAGAGTAGGAGGCATTGTTTTATTCATTCTCATCTACCTATCTACCTGAAGTGAAGGTAACTGTAATTCTACATGAACCAGAAATTACTACTAATGTATTGACATGTGAATTGCTGTGCCAAGAGATTAAGTCTTCAAAGGAAGACCTGACAAAATGTTAGTGTAGTATGGGAAAAAGTGTCTGAAAGTGTATATGCCAAAAACATAATTAAGGGAAGCAGAATGTAGTTATTAACAAGGCAAAGTTAGAAGCTGATGCAGAGGAAGAAGCACGGCAGGCTGCTGTGAGGAGGTATAATCAGAGAAGTTCATTTTAGGGATAAAGAAAAAAATAGACATACAGGCTTCTGGCTAGAAATTAAGTGAGTGTAAAGGATTGTAGATCAATAATGCAATAAAGGGGACAGAGGGCTAATGGTTCTTTTGTTTCAAAGTGTAAATGGCATTTTTGTGTCCCACTGTAAAACCTTAAGTGATAGCTTTTTTAATCACAGCACAGAAAGCCTCCCATTTTGCCTTTATGATCACACACAACTCTGCTTAGCTTTACTCTGCCTTGACTTACATACTCTGTGCTTAGCTGCGTTGAGTGTTCAATAACAATTTTACCTAATGACTGGATATGGAGAGGACCAGGTTGTCAAAACAATATTGTCACCTCTGAAGATTTTAATGTAGTTTAAGAGAAGAAAAAAGCCCAGTGGATAAAGACAGTAAATGGAGATAGTTATACATGAAAATGGATTGAAGGTGTTTACCATGTATTGAGAAGTCAGCTCCTGATGCTCTTACCCTTCCTTTCTCTGACTAGGTTCAAGATCATAAGACAACACCACAGCCACAAATATGTCTTTTGGTGACACCTTTGAGCATTGTACTTGGAATGTTTGAAAGGATTCTAGATAAATTTTCATGAGACAAATCCAACTGCAGGATAGGATTTAATTTTCCAGTGTGTCATAATCAACTGAAACTTATTTAATTTTTCATAAAATGTTGACAGGTAAGCTGGTTAGATGGCTCACTGAGTAAAGGTACTTGCTGGCAAGCTGGAAGACTTGAATTTGATCACTGGGGTCTATATAGTGGAAATAGAACCAATTCCTATTAATCATCTTCTGACTCCTACATTTGTGCTGTGGCATAATGAGTACATTCCTGCCATGTATATGTGTCTTCATATATGCAACTAGATAGGTGATTATATATATCATATAATATATATATTTATATATACATATATATATATATGAGAGAGAGAGAGAGAGAGAGAGAGAGAGAGAGAGATACAGAGAGGGGGGCATAGATAGTGAGACAGAGAGACAGAGATTGAGACAGAGACAGAAATAGAGAATGCAAACTTCAGAAAATACAGGCTGTTTGATAGTGTGTTTGATTTTGGCGTCTTACATCCTACAACCACTTGCTACATATCTTGTTCTCTTTCAGTTTGCACTTTCTTTATTCTTTTACTTCCATAAAAATTTACTGGCCATCTGCATATTCATTTAGCTTCCTTGCTTTAAAGAAAAAAAAATACTGTAATCCGGTTTTAGTTTGCTTGCTCTCTGATTTCATCAAGTGTTCTTGTACTCCATTATGTGTCACAAGTACTCTGTATGAAAGTCGATTTCCAAGAACAGTATCTAAATGCCATTTGTTATAATGGTGTTTAGGAACAAGGCTTCTGTGATGACCCTTTGTATCTATCTTATACATATAAAGTAGGTCAAACAGAACCACTTACCCTCTTGTATTCAATTCATCATTAATGTAGCTCTACTCTCTCCTTTGTATGTTCTCCTTTTCCTATTAAGTATTTCTTGTCCTCTGAAAGTCTCCTGATAGGAAATTGCTTTATGATAATAACATCTCTTATACTTCTGAAGATCTCTGCATCTTTCGGCTGCATTCTGCCTTTGACATCTCAGAAATTGGATGAGAAAAATGGAGTGCAGTATGCAAAAAGAAGGCACCCATTTACATTATATATTCCTGTATTTTTCTTTAATGCATGTGTGTCCAAAAGAAATCTGTAGTGTCATAAGTGATGTAAAATAATGTCATGTGTAGGAAGGTAATTTTAAAATGTGTATAGTATTAGAAGTTATAGAGCGGTGAAAAGTAATTCACATGGAAGAAAGTACCACAAATCTAGACAAGAATTTTCAGGGTATATTTTATAAGATGGATGGACCTTTAATTTTTTTTTTTAGTGTCAGCAGATTAGAACTAAATGTAGTCTTAGAAAAGGGATCCTATTTTAGGCTTATTTATACAGATGAAAAAAGCTAAGACACTCTACTCTTTAAGAGAAGGTTTGCAACGTTCAACTCAGAGGTCTTCCATCATAAAAATATTGATGATAGATGATGTATGTCATATGCTTAGCCATGATATATTAGATAAGCATTTAAATAATAATGGCTATTTTCACCAGTAAAGTTTTATTTAATTGACTAAAGGCCTTATAGCAAAGGCAGCAAAAGGACCAAAGAGGAGATAGTGATGGCAGAGGGTTTTTTGTTTTGTTTTTTGTTTGTTTGTTTGTTTTATTTTGTTTTTTGTTTTTGTCTATGTTTACTACTCTATCATCTTGATTCTCCTCTCTTTTAAATATCCTACTCGATGGTCACTTGGCTTATAAACCCTAGCTTTAATTTAATGTATTGAAACAATAACAATAAATGTGATGTATAATAACAGCTAACAACATTTAGAAAGTATGTTTCATTTCTCTATTTATATTATTTTATTTCTCTATAAACTATGGATAATTATAACCTAGTAATTCATTTTATATTTTTAAAACATTATCATATACAAACAAACAACAGGTTTAGAAACAATAACATTGTTGACAATTATTATAAAATTAATATATAGCTGAGATATGTCTCACATCTATGTATCTTTTCTAGCCTGTCCTTTTCTTCCTTCAATATGATAATATGGAAATGAACCATCTCTTGATGTGACTGTAAAATAGAATTGTGTGTGTGTGTGTGTGTGTGTGTGTGTGTGTGTGTGTGTAATAGTTCCATTTAAAATTACTATAAGGTTTCTGGTCTGAGAATAAGTTGAAGTGAAGATATGGAAGATCTCTACACTGAAGACCATAGCTTCATTGACATGAGAAAAATAATGAAAATTAAATTTTAAAAGAAAGAATTATATTCATGGAAAATCAGTATTTTAAAATGTTTAACAACTAAAAAATAATCTACAAATTCAGAGAAACAACTTTATAACTACAAATGAATTATTTTAGAAATTACTTTTAAAAATTAGTCTTAAAGTTTTCATGGATTCATCAAACACTTGGTAACCAGTGCAATATTAAGGAAGGTTACCAGGAAAACAAATTGGAAAGAAGTATAAATTATACCACAATGTATATTTGGTTACCAAGACTTCCTGACATTGATAGACCAGGTAAACTTAGCACAAAATAAAGAGTTCACGAGTCACATCATTTGTAAAGTCAATTGATTTATAGTATATTATCCATGAACATAAGTAGAAGAAAATCATTTCTCGAAACAATGCTAGAACAATTAGATATCAATAAACTAAAAAATGAAACATTTTTCTGTTTTACAACATTTCAAATTGGGTTAAATACATGAACATAATAACTAAACAAAGATACAGAAGAAACTTCAGGGTTTAAAATGAGTAATACATGGATAAGAATCAAAATTTCAGAAAACAAAAGTAAAAGCAGAGAAGAGGGTCATCATTGCAAGCCTCCATGTCATAAGGAAACAGTAAAAGAACAACACAAACATATATTGCATAAAAATATATGCATATTTAATAGGGGATAAGCATGTGAAAGAATTTTTAGCATTACTAAGAAAAGAAATTCAGATCAATGTACTAATGTGAGTATACACCACTAAAATCCTACCACGGAAAAGAGAATATATTCATCGAACATTGATGAATTAGAAGAGATAAAGGGGAAAGCTTGCATAACTCCAGTAGAAATACACATTAGAATTTCCATTATGAAAACTAGATTTGAATTTTCTCAAACATATGAAAACAAACCTAATTCTGCAGTCATTCCTAACAATATGGAGGCGCCTGAAGATTATTATGTTTAGTAAAATAAAGCAGTGCAGATAAACTATCACCACAGAACCCCAGTAGTATATAACCTTATTAATTTTAAAACAATGTTACAAAAGTTAAGTATATAATGGTGTACAAAATGGAGTTAATGGGTCATTAAAATGATAAATAGACACAAAGTTGGGTGTGTAGGTCAGGACGAAACTTGGAGGTATTAAGGGGGAAACTTTATGGTAAATAGGATAAAGATCCACAGTATGACTTTCTCACAACATTCATAAAATATTTGTAAAATAAAACACCAATAGAAAAATGAATATATTGGTCTTATGTGAATATGAGAAGCTGGAGGTTGAAGAAGATCAGAGAAAAATGTATTAATATATACTGAGTAGTACTTGGAGATGTATAGGAATTCTGGCTTTGAGATTCTAGAGAAAGAGAAAAAAAACAGATAAAGATGATACCAATAATATCAAAAAGCTAGGCAAAAACATTTTCCTACCATGAAATATCATAATTACTTGAAAAGATAAATGATTATACCTTGATTTAAACAATATAATGTGTTCACATTTATCAAAACATTCTCCATGAAACCTCAAATGTATCCCATTCATTGTTTGATATATCAGTTGGAGCAAATTCAACTGAAATTATCAGACAAAAATATAATTTTACAGTAATATAAACAAAAGTGGAAGGGCCAGATATGAGACAAGAATGATGCCGTAGAGAGAGAGGCTTCCTCACAGTAAGTTGATTTAAGCTTCATGCCAGTAGGTCCACTGCCATTTCTGGACTGTGGTGGGAGAAGACCGGATGGACTGACAGGGGTTTTACTTTGATGAAATTACAGAGTTCTGAAAGAGACAGATATGATGCTGGTGTAAGACTGTGACTGTATTAGATAACCCCGAATTTTTTCTTTTAAAATAGTTTTTCTTCCATCTCAAATTCTTCTTCCCAAAAGTAAAACAGAAAATAAAACATTTGTAAACATTCTCTTCAGTAATACAATGTTCAAGACATATTTGTTGGAAGTCATAATTTATTATCCATCTTTCTTAACAATAGAATTATTACATAAGTTTAGGAAAATAATCTGATTTCATTATACCTTGCTAGAGTGGCAACAATAAACTGAAATATAACAGATTCTTCCTTGACACTTTCTTTTATGTTTCTCTAATGTGCTTTAAATATCTTTAAGTAAATTTTCCACATGTGCAAATAAATGGTGGAGATATAATTATATGATAGATTGATAGATGACAGATAAATGATAGATAGATGATATGCATGATAGATAGACATTAGGCAGTATTTTAACATGTATATTTTAAATTTCATTTTTTCCTGTTCTGTTGCTACTTTTCCAATGGTTATTCTTATACCGATAACATACATTTTGTGAGATTAGCTCTTTATGTAACATGATTTGCCCAGATCATTCTAAGAGCCTCTGAACAGATGGGATGGGTTTAAATATAAACAACAGAAGCCTCATATCACCTTCTTGCAGTGCTACTTGGAAGAAACTCAAGAAAAAAATCAATATCTAAATACAAAATATATACTCATACACATTTTGCTAACTAATGGAACTCCTCACATATATGGTTTTATATGTAGGCAAAATATACGTGTTTAGAGAGAGAAAAAAATTAGATGGTCATAGTTTTACTAGAGAGTATATTGCTTAGTTTTGAGGCAAGATATTCTGGCCAATAATCAATGCAAAATATATAATATTAAATATTCTTAATTGATAGTTAAATATTTGTTGAAACAAAATCATTATATTTTGAAATTTTTAGGATTGGTTGGTCTATAGAAAAACTTCACAAAACTCTTAACAATCAGAGGATACTGAACAAAAATAATAGTAACAAAACTTAAATTAGACAAGACTAGACCAAAGCGCCATATTTTTATCTATTGATATTTACCAGGTATACATACTGCTAGTATTTTCCTACTGGATCTATTTCCATGTTTTGCAAATACGTAATTATGCATCCCATATAAACAAGTACCTCAGTATTCATTATAGTATGTCAAACTTGTTTTTATACCCTGTGCATGCCAGACAAACAGAGTACAATAAGATGCATCTAACCTGGAGAATAAGTTTATGAAACACACTCATCTGTGGGATCAAATTTACAATGTATTATACATTAATGACAGTAAGCTACAAGTTTAAACTCTTGATTTTTTAACAGATATGCTAGTTTATTTTATTGTGGAAAGTGCTATCATTGTGATGTCTAACATACGGCATAATATAGACTATGCCAAAATATCCTTATGCAAGCTTAGATAATTGTTCCAGGGGCATAGTATACACTGTACAAACATGGGAATCTAAAGTCATATCCGGGACTCATGTCAATTTCATGGTATTGTGCACATAGAAATCTAATATTCCTACATTGAAATGGGAGGCAGGGAATGGAGAATCCATGGGATCTGATTGGTGAGCAGATCTGGCATATATGGAAACAATAAACAAATGACCTTGCCTCAAACACTGTGGAAGGTAAGGAACAACACTGAGATTGACCTCTGACCTACATGTATGTGCCGTGATACATAGAAAGATTTTCAAATATACTCTCATGAACATTTTCATTGTCACCTCTTCACCTACTCTTAACTATAAATTCTAGAAAACATCTAAGAAAATGTACAATTGATTTCACATATTTCACACTTCACACATATAGCTAAATTAACTCTAATATTTAGGTTCTTCCTGACCATAATAAAAAGATTGGATCATCCGACCCTCCTATTGTAAAACAACTGCAAAAACATCACAATATTTTAAACATTTAACAGTAGAAAACACAGAATGTGAACAACTTTGAGAGATAAGATGGGTGCGTGATATTAGAAGCCTTAAGATATAGATATAAAACTGGTGCTGAGAAACAATAATATCAATCTACCATGGAGCTGTCTGTGTCAGTCACAGAAGAGTCTAACACTGTGGGCTGACATATCATGAGGCAGGAAAAAGCCTGTTGTAAATGGGGTAGTTCCCAAAAAACAAACATGTTTAAAGAATCTTTACATGCTAATAGCCAGAAAGGAGTTTCTCTGTGAACATTCACATTTTATCTAAACTTTTTAGATAGAAACTCTCTAGAGAGGCTAGCTATAGTTTATCTAGAGATAGAAAATGAACATTATATACAGACTTTAGAAATCTATGCTTTCAAACATTGAAAGCTATGTTCATTTGTACAGCTAAAAACCATGAAAATTTGTGGGAGAATAAAACTGTTCCTAAAAGTAGTTTTAAAAGAATTCAAAAGAGCTGTATCTAGTGTATATTCAGGGCACTTTCAAAAATTGAGGAGGTATAAAAATTGGTTGTGTGTAAAAATATTTTAAAACAATGCCCAATAGACTTGTATCTAATACATATATACAGTACACTTTCAAATCAAAAGCAAATTGTTAAACTATCAAATGTGTGTGTAGGTCAGTCAGTGAATAAAATACAGTATATATATATATATATATATATATATATATATATATATATATATGTATTCTCTATACATATATTTTATATATGTATAGAAAATAATATATATGAGTATATACATTCATATGATATATTCAATATATATGTATATATGAATTATATAAATACACGAAACAGAATATGAAAAAGTATGATAAAATGAGTATGTGAGAATGGAAGACTGGAGATATAGGCCTTGGGCTGAGAAAATATAACAGCAATCTACCTTACCTCATATGTACATTTACAATTTTATATATGTATATATATGTGTGTGTGTTTATATATATACTAAACAATATAATACATATGTATTAAACATAGATATTGCAAACATATTATACATATTCTTCATAAAATCACATAATTGTGGATATATGCATATTTACCCACATTAAACAAGATAACCAAAATGATTGTGAAATTAGCAAGCATTATTATTCATACTGTTAAACACCCAAGAGAATGATATCATTAAAATTTAAGACCTGAGAATCAGAAGTATTTATGAGAATGTTAATAGAAACACAGATGTTGGCCATTTTAGTTATTTATTCATTTATCTGTTCATTCATTCATTCATTCATTTTAAACTCCAGATTTTATTTCTCTCCCTGTTTGCCCTCCAACTATTCCACATCCCATACCTCCTTCCCTCCCTGTCTCCACAAGGATGTTCCTACCTCCCACCCCACCAGACCTCTAGGCTCTCTGGGGCCTCCAGTCTCTTGAGGGATAAGTGCATCTTCTCTGACTAAACCAAGACCCAGCTGTTCTCTGCTGTATATGTGTTGGGGACTTCATATCAGCTGGTATATACTACCTGGTTGGTGATCCAGTGTTTGAGATATCTCAGGGGTCTATGTTAATTGAGACTGCTGGTCCTCCTACAGGGTCGCCCTCCTCCTCAGCTTTTCCAAGGCCACCTCTAATTCAACCACAGGGGTCAGCAGCTTCTGCCCATTGGTTGGGTGCAAATATCTGCATCTGAGTCTTTCAGCAGCTTGTTGGGTCTTTCGGAGGGCAGTCAGGATAGGTCCCTTTTTGTAAGCGTTCCATAGCCTCAGTAATATGTCAGGTCTTGGAACCTCCCCTTGAGCTGGATCCCACTTTGGGCCTGTCGCTGGACCTTCCTTTCCTCAGGCTCCTCTCCATTTACATCCCTGCAGTTCTTTCAAACAGGAACAACTATAGGTCAGAGTTTCGACTGTGGGATGGCAACTCCATCCCTCACTTGATGCCCTATTTTTCTGCTGGAGGTGAGCTCTACAATTTCCCTCTCCCCAATGTAGGGAATTTCATCTATGGTCCCTATCTTTGAGTCCTGAGAGTCTCTCACCTCCCAGGTCTCTGGTACAATCTAGAGGGTCCCCCACCCAACCTCCTCCCTCTTGAGGTTGCTTGTTTTCACTTTTTCTGCTGGCTCTTAGGGATTTCAGTCCTTTTCATCCACCCAATACCAGATCATGTTCCCCTCTCCACCACACAATCCCCTTTCCCTCCCTGGTCCACCCCCCTCGCCCCTGCTTGTGTTTGCTTTTTTTTCCCTCCCAAATGGGACTGAGTCATCCTCACTTGGGCTTTTCAGCTTGTTGACCTTTTAGTGTTCTGTGGGCTATACCTTGGATATTCAGCACATTTTTAGTTAATATACATTTATTAGTGGTACATATCATGTACATATCACGTATCATTAGTGAGTACATACCATGCATGTCCTTTTGGGTCTGAGTTACCTCACTCAGGATGATATTTTCTAGATCCATCCATTTGCCTGCAAAACTCAGGATGTTCTCGTTCTTAATAGATGAGTAGAATTCCACAGTATAGATGAACCACATTTTCTGTGTCCATTCTTCTGTTGTGAAACGTCTAGGTTGTTTCCAGCTTCTGGCTATCACAAACAAGGCTGCTATGAACATAGTGGAACATGTGCCCCTGTGGCATGATAAGGCATCTTTTGGGTATATGCCAAAGAGTGGCATAGCTAGGTCTTCAAGTAGATCTATTTCCAATTTTCTGAGAAACCTCCAGATTGATTTTAAGAATAGTTGTACCAGTTTGCAATCCCACCAGCAATGGAGGAGTGTTCCACTTTTCTCCACATCCTAGCCAACATGTGCTGTTGCCTGAGGTTTTGATCTTAGCCATTCTGATCGGTGTAAGGTGAATCTTGGGTTCATTTTGATTTGCATTTCCCTGATCACTAAGGACTTTGAACATTTCTTTAGGTATTTCTCAGCCATCAAGATTCTTCTGTTGTGAATTCTCTGTTTAGTTCTATACCCCATTTTTTGACTGGGTTGTCTGGTTTTTTGGTGGTTAGCTTCTTGAGTTCTTTATTCAGTTTGGATATTAGCCCTCTATCAGATGTGGGGTTAGTGAGAATTTTTTTCCCAATCTGTAGGTTGCCTATTTTTAAAATAAGTGGAGCAGTTTATTACAGTGTGAAATATCTGATAACATCATACATGAAAATCAGACATAGTTATTTCCAGGAAAGAATTTAATATGCACATATGGGTTTATGTGAAGCATCTTGTTATACCTCTCACCTGTAAACAACTAAAAATGTCTTCCACATATTAATGGAAAAGCAAATTTCATTAAATTCTCCAGTAGATATTTTTATTTCTTAAGTATTTTATTGCACCGTTTCTAAAACATGGAGGATTTATCAGTAAAATAAACAAGTATCTACTACATGCAATAATGCAAATGAATTTCAAAACTATTTTCCTCAAGGTAAACAACAAAATATAAAAGGAAACAAACCTTGTAATTTCATGGATATGGAATTAAAGAAAATGGAAATTCATTCTCCTTGACGAAAAAAAAAAAAACCAGCAGGGCAGTAATTGCCTAGAGTCAAAAATGAGTGGGAAATACTCTACAAAAGTTCATTAAACTTAGTTATCTTTGATTATTTCATGAGTTGGGAAAACAAGCTGCCTCTTTATTATGTTAGGAATTGTGTGAATGTGTGCATCTACAAACTGTCAATCTATACATACAAATGGTGATTTTAGTGATGTAAATACCACATCTCAATAAACTTGATTTACATAATACAAATGTATTAAAATCAAGACAATAAAGAACAGAAAGACAATTTATTCAATCCTAAGTGAAGTAATTTTTATTTTGCCAATATAATATAGTGACTCAGTTTGAAGAGTGCCTTTAATTCTATGAATTGTTACTTGAAAAAAATAAACAAATAAAAGATTTTCTCTTAGAATGCACTACTAGTAGAGAACAAAGGTTCATTCATCACACACATGTTAAAATTACTTATTCAAATTCTCCAGTGATGTCTGTAGAATAGAGGAGTGAAATAGGTGCAACATAGTTGTCTGGTCACCTCGTTTGTCTTTCAATCAAGTCTTTGTTAGTTTCATCTTCCACACAATACAAAAAGTGTGTCTGGAATAGATCTGTTACACTGAGTAAATACCCAGTCAACATCAGTAGAAGAAATAATGTCCTTGTAAATCATTTGCATAAGTTAAACGAAATTGATGTAATTTTGTAGATTTTGTGCAAGAACTCAATATTTCGGATTTGATCTCTCAGGTTTGCTATATTACTGTGATATCCAGGTTTGTTATTTTTTTCTGAAACACACACTGTAGGAAAGAGATGGTTTGTACTTACAAAAGTTTATGCTACAGCTAGATATTATTTGATTGCTATTACCCAGTGTAGAGCATTGTGAGCATGCTGTAAGGTATGAGGACATAATATTATTAACAAGTATCAGGTAGAGTTTCTATGGAGTAGGATTATATGCTTATATCTTTCTCCTTTCTATAGCTGCATAAAAAGTAGGCAAATTGAATATAGTACCCACAAAAATGTCTTATAGTACATTTAATACAGAAACACCTAGTGAGTGTCCACCTCTGATACTCTGACCACCATAATCTCCTAAGTACCTTATTGTAACATACCTAAGACCTTAATGAAGTCGTCAGGCATCAAAAGCAGATCAAAAATAGTACATTTTAGTCTTAAGAGGAACCTTCAATACCACTGATATGCTTCTCTGAGAATCTTAATACTTAATCCACAAAAGATTGTTTCAATGTAGAACTGTGTCAATGTGAAATATTAAAAAAATAAAAACATGATACTCTTTTATGATACTTCCCCTTGAAACATTGCTGCTGACAGGCTATCATGCACATGGAAGTTAAAGATGTTCACTAGAATCAGGTGGTGATGAAAACATAACAAATTTCCACATGGAAAATAACTAGTGAGTTTTCCTCTTTGCCAACTACAATATCTTATGTCTCTAAGAGGCTCTGTAAAATCTTGTCAGTTTGTTGTTTAGATATTGAGATCTAGATCTGTATTTGCTTTCAGAAGTTCATATGTAACCATTTTCAGTATGGATTTAGACATTCCACTTCAATAACAGGAAGGATGATGTTATATGTGAGACATTCAGCACAGCCCCTTCATATATCATAGAAGGAAACTGATCACCGAGCTTTCTCAATGTGAAGCCTCTATCCATAAGCTTGTGTTATGCTGTAGCAAGTGCATCACATAATTGCTATGTATTAAATCTTACAAAATGAGGATGCTATTGCTGTTACATCTCCATTTTTAAGAATGACAATACAAGTGTCAGATCATGACATATATCAAATTTAGACCAGAGGCTTTCTATTGTAGCAAATTTGAGTCAAAGAGTCTTAAGTAGCATTAAATATAACATGTTGTTATCCAGGTGGCCTAAGAATTATATTGAATTTTTGTTACAAAATATCCCCATCTCATCTTGATTATCTTTATCACTTTTGAGATGACAAATGACATGAATAATCCAAAATAGTAAAGGATGCATAGTCTTCAATAGCACTGATGTCTAGAACTTTAAGCAGTAATACCTTTTAGGCTCTAGTTAATAATACTGAAATGAATTGTTCTATAAAAAATATCTGGCTGATGACTACGACAAGGCCAGTAAACTTTGTTTTTTTAAAGCACCAATCAATATTTAGAGGGATTCATATGGTATCTGTGTCAACTAGAGCTCCTCCATAATTGACTGTTCAGAGTCAGTTACAGAAACTCTGTGGATACCTGGTTCCATGTGTTCTCATCCCCTCACTATAATGAAAACTGTTTTCTTTTTTTTTTTTTATTGGATGATTTATTTACATTTCCTATGTTGTCCCCTTACCCCATCCCCCACCACCCCCTCGGAACCCCCAATCCCCTCACCCCTCCTCCTTCTTCTCTGTGGATGTAACCTCTATCTACACCCCCCCACTCCCACCTCCCCACCCTCAAAATTCCCACCCCCTGGGGCATCCAGCCTTCATGAGGTCAAGGTTCATGAGGTCAAGGATCACGAGTTCGAGGCCACCTGGGAAAACTGTTTTCTATGAACACTGTAATTTAAATTTCCTAAGTGTTTCACTTTCAATAAATATATTTTCTTTTGTTTTTTGGAATCATTAAAAAATGAGCAATCAAAAACAATTTACAGGGTATACAAACCAGTTAGCACTTTATAATTCATATGAGTGTGTACCTGACAGCTATGGTCATGGCAAGCAAAACTACTTTGAGAATCCCAAGAAAAGACTTCATTAACTCTTTATCAATGAATAGGACCTTGTAAAATTTCCTCTGCCCATATTGGCATGTCTTTTGGTGTCAATGTTGAGGTCATGTAGGTGAACATATTTTGAGGTCTTGTGGGTGCTGCTGTCCTGTCTCATATAGAAGACACTATCTAAAAGCTGATCGTAGTCTTCTTATTCTTACAATGCTTCCACCTCTTACAACATAAAATTTCCTTTGCCTTGGATGTAGGACTTGAATTATAATAGAGTCATTTGAGGAAGGAGATCTCATAGTCTCTTACATGACTGTGCTCAAATCTATGTGAGGGACTCCATCTTTTGCAAAAATAAGCTGTTTTAATGTTGAATAAGATATTATTATTTATGATGGGTAGATAAATATTTTTAGCACAAGGCAAATTTATATTTGTTTAGGAAAACTGCAGTAGATTCTTTTTTAGGGTCTATGATTTCTATTGCCAATATAGTATGATAGGTTTACAGAACAAGGAATGAATTATCAATATTGAGTATATCTTACTGACAATTGGACTGCTATTAGTTACCCCAAGACTGAAGTTCTACTCTCATACTATTGATATTTTGCCTTGTCATTCATTGGTTTACTGCTGAGTAATATTGGTTATTGCTTTTATTCCATGTCAAGTTAAGTGGTACCTTCTGAGAAGATTTGATAGTACTTATTGGTGCAAGATTTCAAAAAGCTAAACCATGTAAATTAAAATTAAGTAGAGTTACACAAATGTATAAGTCCCAGTTTCAATTTTCCTTCTACAATATGTATTCTTTGTTCTCTCTCTCAGTCTTTTGACTCATCCACAGTATCTTCATAATTATTTTACTTTTCTTCTGTCAGATATTTTATGACATCTTAGAGAGTCATTAAACTCTTTTGCTAGTGCTTCTAACAGCAAATGCAGTATCTAAAATATATCAGTCACTAATACATTAATCCAAGTAAAACAACAACAACAAATCACAAAAGTATCAGACTTTTTCTGCCCTCTTTAGCTCTTAATTTGTCTGTTTTAAATTATATAAACCATTTCCCCAGTAAATGAGGGTATTAATTTTCCTAAAGCCTTAAACCAAAATTTTAATTGTTATAGACCTTAATTGTTATCCAAATGGCAAGGCTACAAGACCTCAAATAATCCCTTGATTTGTTAACATATAAATCTAGAGACTCTCAAAGACTCATCGTCATTGATAAGGTCAACCACTGGTAGCAGACATAATTTTTAAAAGCTAGTAACTCAATAGAACATAGCTCCTTGGAGGCAAGGATATTGTATAATTTATCTTCAGCTCCAGCACATCTTAGCATAGTATAGAGTAGAAATGATGCCCAGGAAATAGTGAATGATGCTGGCTTTCTCAGATCACAGTAGCTGTTTGTAGGAAATATATTCTCCTACATAAACCTCTGAAACATCACAGCATTAAAACAGAATTCATTGTCATTCTCCAGATGTCACTGTCAGTGCTCAATGCATCCTTCTCTCAGAGGACTGAGGTATAAAACATTTAATGCTTCAGAGTGCAGAAAACAGCAACAACAAAAATATAGCTAGGAATGTTTTATCTTCCAGAAAACAGATATTTCTGTCTTCAGCTTCTGAACCTAGTAGCTAACACATGGAATGTCGTGATCAGTTGATGTTCTACAGATGTGGTATTACCACTGTGAAGAGGATAATTCTTTGGAGCATTTTTACAGATTACAAGATATTTAATATCCTCTGACACCATCTTCCAGTGGTTATAAGATCCCCTGTCAGGTAATTCTGAAACACTAACCAAAGAATTGTTGTGAATAAAACAAAATATCTACCAGAAGAAAATAACCATCTTTAACCATCTTGGAATAAAGTAGCAAGAGTTACACACACACACACACACACACACACACACACACACACAAAATCATTTTGACTTAGCTGTCTAATTTGAGGAGCATAAAGAGAATGGGAAAAATAAATTGACATTGAAAAAATGGCTTAGTGTTTACCTTTGTGTGCCACAGGATCTCTGCCAGTTGCATAAATAACATAAATCACTTTTTTTGGAGAAATTTGTGAATTCACCTTAAGATTTTCAGTAGTGACTCCTGAAAAACCAAAGGTCTCAGTATTAGGAATAAGGCAGTGGTAGCTGCAAATGCATTCCCACGGCAAGTATATGACAGAAAGAATCTAAGGGCAGAATCATTAATGTTGGGTCATACCTTGAAAAGTTTCAGTCCAACATGGCAAAGAAGATAAGCTTACATCATGGTGGAGATGAAGCAGAGTGAGGAGGAAGCTGATACTCCCCTGCTTTTCCCCTTTCTTTCCTTTATATTGTGTCTGGAATCTTCAGCAATTGGAATCATGTTACCTATGTTCAAAATAAGGCGATGACCCTTTTAAAACTCACTCAAGGTATTTTCATTAACATTTCCAATGTCCTATCTTTCTGAAGTCCTATGTAACACTTATATAGCTAAGTTGACAGTAAATAATAGTGTGCTTGTTAACTCAAAGCATACTAAATGTGAGATGGTATAATGTGTATCCACCTATTTCCCACTCTGATTCCTAAATATTTGTCAAGCAGAAATGAAACACTTTTAGGGAAAATGAGACAAAATAGTGGTGTTGACTTTTTTTTTTATAGCTTTGACTCTCTAGCTAAGGCATTAAGTTAGCCATAACACTTTAAAAGGAACAACTTCAAATAGCACTTGATAGAACAAAATGAGTGAAAAAAAGCAGCTGAATCTTGTTCGGTTGACCTGAGAGGGGGCAAAAAGGAAGAATTGATATGTGCAAAATTCATGAGTTTATCATTTAAGCAAAAAACAAAATAGTCACTATATTTACAAGGAAAGATATCACATGAGACAATTTCCACTGTTGTGACTCAACCATAATGGGCTCTTTTAAACTATGATGGACACCTTTACAAAGTCAGGTGACTGAGCAGACAGAAGACATGGTCAGGAAGACAGATGCTGTAGTTTGTGTGTGATATATTCATTCATTTGCAAATTGTTTGCATAGTAAAAGGTGATTTTACTTTATGCTGTAAAATGATGCTGATGAAAATGTAAGTAAGATAGTGCATCACAAAGGGATTTCATTACACCGCCAAAAAACAAAGCCAACACTTTTCATTTAAAAATATTTTATTGGAATAGCTTATCTTTTGAGGAAAATGATTTGGCAGACTTTGAAAAATAGTAACCTTAAAATTTATCAAAAGACCAACAAATTTTTGCTTTTAGATAAAATTGCCAGCTCTGACCTCATCAGTCCAAAAAGCAGGTCCATGGGAGCAGTATCATTACATCCAACTTTGGAGGTTCTTCTCTCAGAAGAGTTAGGGCTCAAAGCTAAAGGAAAATGAGGCAAATGCCTCAACTAGAGATCATATGCTACCAAGTAGAGCCTCAGCACCAAGAATGAGTTACAGCTTGTCGAATTGTTAGCAATAGGTATCCCAGAAGTTATTAAATATCACAGGTTATTAGCAAAGCTGTTGATTATCTTCCAAAACATGATTGTTAATACCCTAAAGCTGATGACGACAACTACTAATGTCATCGAACATGGGAATATTGAACTGATACCCAACCAGAACTCATATCCTTGGTGAATATTGTTCATAATTCTGGAAAGCATTACATGTACTACTAGAGGAGAAAAATAATCATTGATCTTTCCTGTCTGTAAATTCTGCAACCTACAAAGTGACCTGTCAGAAGGATATAGTGATGCAATGGTAATACAAATGATATGGTATAACCAATCATAATTTTTGTTTGTTTGATTTGTTTTGATTTTACTGGCCTTAAAGACCCACTCTATGAGATGAAACCACACTTGATACTTATGGTTTGGATGAAAAATTTTAAGTTTGGTTGCAGGATCCAGGGGAGATGCTACCACCACTACTACTACTACTGCTACTACTACTACTACTACGACAATGGTGATGATGATGATGCTAAGTAAGCATGGCAATAAAATTATTCCTAATGATATACTGCACACCCATGTATTAGTGCATTGATCAACCATCACATATACCTGTCTCCTTAGAGGTCTTCCAGACACTGACATATTCAGAGGCGGATTTTCACAGCTAACCATTGATCTGATTAAGGAGTTCCCAGTGGAGGAGTTAGAGAGAAGACTGAAGGAGCTGAAAGGGTTTGTGGCCCCATGAGGAGAGCAACAATACCAACCAACCAGAGCTCCCAGGGTCTAAACCACCAGCCTGGGAGCACTTAGGGAGGGACTCATAACTCCAGCTGTATATGTAGGGGAAGTTGGTTTTGTCAGGCATAGGTGGGAGAGGAGATCCTTGGTCCCATGAAGGCTGGACACCGAGTGTGGGGGAATTTGAGAGTGGGGAGATGGGAGTTGGGGCGGGGGCACATCTTCATAGAACCAGGAGGAGGGGGGATGAGATATAGGGTTCCTGGTCGGGGGGGCAGAAATGGGGTAAGGGGATAATATCTAAAATGTAAATATAATATCCAATAAAAGAAAGAAAAGAAAAATGCCTTCTTGCAGTAGTTTGCATTCAACACAAAAACTTACAATTGTACAATATGCAGGTAATAAGAGATATTAGACAAGATAGTCATAAATTAAATGTTCATAAGGTTCCTGGTATCTACACAGAAGAGTAAGTAGAGATTGTAAGATCCAGAGTTGGTTGATGACTTCAATGGAGCAGTGTCCTCCAGACACAGCAAGGCTATAATATACATACAAACTCACAGAGACTGTGACAGAAAACATAAGACCTTCACAAATTCAGGCCAGACAAAACCTTAGCTTGTAGAAAGATAACTGGAAACAAAGTACTACCCCTAACCAAGAAGCTATTTGTAATATATAGCAGCTAAGGAGAGAAAATCTGTTTTTCTCAGTGGCATGACAATGGACTGTGGGTATGTCAACCTGATTCCAGAGCAGGCTGCATGTCCAGGAGTAGCTGAGAAACACAAAATGTACCCAGTGTGAGTGTTTTCTCAGGCAAGTGTGTGTGTGCACATGACTGTACTTTTTATGGCTTGGTGATTTCTATCACTTTGTGTGTTTTTCTTTAATGGGAATTTTGATTTTGTTGCTTTTCTTTATGTTGAGAGTAAAAAATGAACATGAATTTAGATTGGTAGAGGGAAGGAAACAATTTTGACAGACTTGAAGGAGGGGAAATATTAATCAAATTATACATTTTGAAAAATAGTAAACTTTTTAAAAGTAAGGAATAACCTTTTAGAGAAAAGGGATATGGGGAAGTATTATGGGAAAGGGTGACCGAGAGAGGGCAGTGAGAGGGATGTAAAGTGAAGAAGTAACACAGAACAAAACAAAACCTATAATAATATAAATAAATGATATTCTGCAAGAAACTTGAGCACCATTGCTTTTTACTCCTTTCTGGTATGTCAGTTCTAATCATTATGACAATAGGTAACTTCAGTCTGGAAAAGTATATGTGAATGGAGTTGGGAAGAGGAAAAAAAAATATATATATATATATATAGAGAGAGAGACAGAGAGACAGAGAGACAGAGAGAGACAGAGACAGAGAGACAGAGACAGAGAGAGACAGAGACAGAGAGAAAGAGAAAGAGAGACAGAGAGAAAAACAAAGAAAGAGAAAGGGAACAATAGGTTAATCTAGGTCAATTTAAGCCTATGATACATAAAGTATTTTTCGAGTGACATTTATTTTGGTGTTCCAAGTGAAGGAGACAGGCACAATATGAAGATTGAGATGCAAGACTTTTCAGCTCTTTTCTGCCCCATACTAGACATCTGCCAGCTGATGAGAAGAGCTAACTATTTCACGAAGGCAGGATTCCAGTCAGAAGCCCACTACAGAAGTATTAACTACAACAAATATGTGAGGTAATAAAGTAGCTCATACCCTGTACAGCCTCTAAAACTAGTAATTTTCTAGTCAACCAAGTGCTCATGGATATGATAATTTGAAATTTTCCATTTGCAAAAGAAGCTACTAGGATATTGGGTTTGAAAAATTTTTTTGAAACCTGACACACAGGGTTTACTGTAGATTGTACTCCAAAATTCAGTTAAGGAAACACAATGTTTCATTGCAGCTGTACTATAGCATATGCTTTGCCAAAGAATTGTTTTAATTAGCACAGCAATGGACTCCAAGAAAGAATAGCATCATAAGTGTGGCAGGTTCTTGAATATAATGTATACCCTTATGTATATATATTCATTCTGAGAGTGGTACTGTAAAATTCATTAGATAATAAGCCTTTAAATACCAAAAAAAAAAAGGTGAGTTTTGTCACAATACTGGACCTGAAAGTCCAGGTACCAGGAGCCTTCCTCTAAAGACCAGAAGGTTTCTCTGCTTCATCAACAAATATTTTCTTATTGATAAACTTCTAAGATGGTGTTAAAAACCATTCGAATGGCTGCATTTTACATTATTTATTCTATACTAGATCTATCTTCAGTCACTTTTTGAAATACTTGGTTAGAACTAAAACACAGTGATTGGAGATGGAGACACAATTTAGCATAAAACAAATTATTTTTTAAAATAGTTCCTCAAATCCTGTTTTTTTTATTTTGCATATTGATTATATTATTGTTGTTATGGTTCTAAACATAGGTTTACAGAATTGGCATAGCCATTGCTAGCCTCAGTGAAACAGTTTCTTAGCTGAAACTGTGCACACTGAGCCTAGATAAGTCTGTGTTGTCAGGAGCTCTGTTCTGTTGTATAGAGAGACTCTAAGCTTGTACTCACTTGAAGCCAGTACCGGTCCACATATTTCCACTTTAAAATGCCCATGGGTATTAAAAATTATGCCCAAGTAACAGCTTCATAAGCAGGAGGAATTTATGTTGAATTAATGAGAGTCTTGAGAATGGAGTTGAACATGGTTCTTTTTTTTTTTTTGTAAAAACCTATGATCTTTAGCCATAGGCTGCTTGTACTTTGCATTCTGCCTCTATCATTGTGTGGTTCTAAATAGGCTTCTTCACCTTTGTGTGCCTCGCTTTTTTTTTTCATCAATATTTTTATTAATTCTCTGAGAATTTCATACAATGTATTTTAATCTTATTTTCTCCCACAGTTTACCCCATGTATATAGTTGTATCCTTCCTCACCCAGCCTTGAAAGTATTGATCTTTTATTTTCTTCTTTCCTCATTGAGCCCATTGGAGTGGGCACTGCCTTTGGTGTGTAGTCAAAACGAAAAAGCCTCTCTCTCTCTCTCTCTCTCTCTCTCTCTCTCTCTCTCTCTCTCTCTCTCTCTCTGTCTGTCTCTGTCTCTCTCTCTCTCTCTCTCTCTCTCTCTCTCTCTCTCTCTCTCTCTCCCCTCCTAGCAGCTATTAAATGCCAATAGCTTTACAGGGAGTGGTGGAATTTTTGTATGCACCTGCTCTTTGCTGGAATTCTTTCTGGGTGGAGCTTGTACTTTTTTTTCAAACATCACTATCACATTCTGTAAGATTTTTACTTAAGTAATTGATTTTTATTAAAATAATTTTTCAAAAGTTCGGTATTATTTTTGTTCTATTGGAGATTTTGTACATAAATGCTATTTTCTGATTATAATTGTCACCTTTACCATTTCTTATCTCCCTCCTATGCCTATTCCTTCTCCAGTACTTTGCAGCAAAACCCTCTCCTACATTACTGACTTTCTGTCTTGCTTCATGACCTACTGAATTTATTTTTTTTAATTTTTATTGGATGTTTTATTTACATTTCCTATGTTGTCCCCTTACCCCATCCCCCACCCACCCAGGAACCCCCAATCCCCTCACCCCTCCTCCTTCTTCTCTGTGGATGTAACCTCTATCTACCCCCCACTCGCTTTTAATACCTGAAAATGTTGTTACTTTCTCAAATATTTAATAAGTAAACAAATTTGACTCAGTAGATATAGTGAGAGAATTTTATTTTTATTGTAAAGGCACTAACAATAATGCTTTTTATAGTAAAACTCTAAAATTGTTGATGAAGTGTTTCTGATAGTATGTAGTGGTAAAGCTTAATGGCGGTAAAGAGCTGAGTTGAATTCTTCCCTGAAAGTTCAAAATGATCATTGAGCGCAATGCTTTAATGGAATTGATGTCAGGTAAGAAAATAAATTTCCTGAAACAATTCACAACTCTGTAAGGATAAATAAGCATTCATGCTTTCCTAAGAATCAGTTTTTAATCACATTCACCAAGGGACCCATAAACTACAATAAAACTAGAAGTAACACTTCACAAACATTAAAGAATAAGGGAACACAGAAATATAAAATCCCAAAGCAAGTCTTTGGGGGAAATATCTGAGAATGATAAACTGTAATAAGAAAGGAACTGAAACACAAATATATAAAATAAAAAAAAATAAAACAAGGCAATTAATATAAAAGGCAAGGAAACTAAAAACTAACTCCTAAGAGATTGTTTTATTAATGTATATGCTAATAAATATATGATAATCCTACACTGATCATGTGTACTAATAAATCATATGATTATAGATTAATAAAGTTATTGACAATCTGAGGAACAATGATGCTTTGGTTTCCCTTCTCCATACCTCTGACAAGGGTGGAAACCTGGCCTATTATCCTGTGACTGCAGCTTAGAAGTTCACATAAAGCAGGGCGGTGGTGGCGCATGCCTTTAATCCCAGCACTTGGGAGGCAGAGGCAGGTGGATTTCTGAGTTCAAGGTCAGCCTGCCCTACAGAGTGAGTTCCAGGACAGCCCGGGCTACACAGAGAAACCCTGTGTCGAAAAACCAAAAAGAAAAAAAAAAAAAAGAAGTCTACATAAGACAAAAACAGAACTACATCCCATCAATGCATCCACTTTATAAATTATGACCTTGAAGAATACTTCCTAAAAAAGAGTTAGTATGAGCCATAGAGTTGGAATATTTATTAACAGGAATGAATAATCAACATATTCATCTTTTTGTTCTGTATCTTATAAAATATTTATCTTGGTTTTAAAAAGAAAGCAATTTATGAATGCCTTCCTAAAACACACAAACTGAAACAAACTGAATAACAGTTAAGGAAAACATTATACTTTGTGAAATATTGTAGAATATTTTCCTTTTAAGTATTAAAGTCATGATTAAAGCAACACACCCTTTGTAACTTAAGTTTTTCAATGCTGTTTTAGAATTTTAGAGAAAAAATTAGAGAGCAATAATAAATTAGGAAAATTGGAGATGGATAGGTAATAAAATTTTACATCAAATGTAAGATATTGTGGATCCACAAAATAAGTTAAATGACATAGCTTTTAAGTTATACTTCAGTAGTTTTACTTATAGTAAGTGCACAGGACATTTTAAAATACCAAATCATCAAGTGATTGATACAGTAAAACACTGTACAAGGCATAGTGACACATGCCTATTATTCCAGAACTTGGAAGCTTGATGCAGGAAGACTGAAAGTTTGAGTGGAACCAGGTAAGGATAACTATATGCTACCTAAAAAGTAAAGTAGTAGGGTGAATTTAAAAAACAAAACATCAAACAATTTGGCATGTACATATAAACATGTATGTATTTGTATAATATTTCTTGAATGACATGCAGTAATTTTCCTCGGTAATAGCTTAGGATGCTGTAGTGAGACACATCAAATTATATTATGAATAATTTAGATTTTATATCATGCACACATATTATTACTTTTTTTCTTTTCTTTTTTAATTACACATTTTACACATTATTATTTTGATCATGTTTTTTCCCCACCATATTTTCTTTTTAAGATATATAACTAAATTTTATTTTTAAATAATCATTTTTATTAATAATGATAGCATTTATTGCATCTTGAGTTAAACTTTCCTTCCAGGGACAATAGGTTTGATTAAAATAATTAAAACTAACTGGGAATCTCATACAATTTAAATAGGCTATGTGTAAGCAAATTTCATAAATCCCCCCAAATAAATACGCAAAACATTTTGCAAAGGTATACACTGAAAGTCTTTTTTAATAAACTGAGTCCTTCCTTTCTGTGTTGAGCCACTTTGTATCACTCTAGTTGTGAGTGCCCCAAGTATGTGTTTGGTGCACATGTCATGTAGAGGAATACACATACAGAAATCAGCCATTGATGATAGACACATTCACATTGTATTTTGGGGAGAACAGACTCATCTCTTTACCTAGGATTCACTAAACATGCTACGTATACTGGGATTGTAATCTCATTCCAACCTGCTTGGCATTTTTTAAAAATGTGGCTTTCATTATTAATTTCAGATCTTCATGAATTTGTAGTAAGTACTTATCGAATTTAGGATTGCATCCCTTATTTTAAAGGCTGATATTAGTCCTACTTAACCTTGTTGTAAAGGGCAGGAATATAGGAGGAAGGAAGTGGGCTATGCAATATTCACACATTAAAATTTAATCTTTAATCTGCTATACATGCCCCCTCAAATCAATTACTGTTCACTCAAATGTGCGCCAATGTTTCAGGGTTACAGTAGAATCTGTTGAAATAGAGTGAAGTAGAAAATCTCAGAGGCTATGTTTCAGAAGACTGAAACGTAAAATTAGCAAACTGTACCTTTTCTTTATTACAGAATAAACTATTTGCTTTAAAGGTAATTAGGAACACATGAATGCAAATTATTTCTTTTCTCATTTCCCTGAATCTCTCAAACTATTCACACTACTAAGATGTTTTATCTGTCTGCAATGAACTCTCTCTCTCTCTCTCTCTCTCTCTCTCTCTCTCTCTCTCTC
>NW_021604618.1:2029089-2036010 GCF_004785775.1 Grammomys surdaster
TCTCTCTCTCTCTCTCTCTCTCTCTCTCTGTGTCTGTGTGTGTGTGTGTGTGTCTGTGTGTGTGTGTGTGTGAGAGAGAGAGAGAGAGAGAGAGAGGACATTAATTGATACTTGAATCATTATTTTTTAACAGATCTTAGTATGTAAAATCTTTACTGAATAAAGATCTATTGAAAGCTTGAAATAAGAATCTCCCTTAATTAGCGAGGTCCTGTGCTTTAATTAGGATGTTGTAGTAAATTTCAAGCAGGAACAAAATTCAAGACATCCTATCTGTCATGTTTTACATCCCTCAGGAAATGGAATGAACTAATCTTGTTTTCAGATGAAAAAAGTCTCTTTTCTTAGCAGTCTACTAGATACCATAAAAAAAAAAAGAAAATCTCAATCATACCTCAAAGACAACTTTGAAAACCACTCAGTATAGCAGCCATTTTGATGTGATTTCAAAGCTATGGAGATGCATTATCATGGAAACAAGACCCTGGCTTATTTGAATTTCATCTGCTCCTGCAGCTCATTCCCTCCTTGTGAAGCAGTAATGTCCCTTTATGATGATTTTTTTTTCTTGCTTTACTAAAATGCATTGTCAGGAATAAAATATGGTGATGCTAGCCAGCAGTAACCAGATTGATGGAATACTGAACTAGGAAGTTAAGATTCTGTGTACCTACGTGGTAAAAGTTCTTTTATTTCACTTGAAATTCCCAATTTATCTTTAAAATTATTAATACCAACATTAGTACTGAGTGGGTAAAAAATCATTTCATAAAGCACCAGTTGACAATCAACTTGTATTTTAAGATGATAATAAGATCATTCTAAATTCTGATGAGACAACAAAACCATTTTATTTGATTATTAAAATCTCTTGTAAAAATTATTTGTACTGAAAAATTCAATTCTATGCATAACATTGTATGTTGGTGGACTTCCAAGCCAGTGTTTACTCTGCTCAAGTAAAAGTCCTTGGTTCCTAAGCCATGATGACTGGGTGTGGTTAAGTTAAGGAAACCTATATATCTTTCTCCATCCTACATGGATTGGGCACAGAGAAGCACAAAAATTACAGCTCCATAGATTTATTCAAAGACCCTATGTTTCGATTTAGTTGGTTTATATAAAGTGCTGCTATCCAGGGAGTTAGTGTATTTTTAGGGTAAGACTGTAGAATCTAGTTCTCAAATCTTAATGTGCTTAAATATTATGTTAACCTTAGAGGTTGTGGGAAGAACATAGTGTGTCCTCATGCCCTTGCCTCTTCTGTTAGAATCAATATCTTGTTTGTATTGTGCTGTGGTTGGTAAGGCACAATATTCAGTTCCTCAAAAGAGTAAATACAAAATCTTAACCTCTTTCTCTTTTTCTTTCTTCCTTCCTTCCTTCCTTTCTTTCTTTCTTTCTTTCTTTCTTTCTTTCTTTCTTTCTTTCTTTTCTTTTCATTTCTTTTCTTTTACTTTTCCCTTTTTTCCCTTTTTATGTTTGTTTTTAGGAAAAATGTCCTGGATTTTTGAAATTATTCTTGAAATTGGATAGAACAACTTTCCATAATTCTTACATCTGAATTAATTTAACAATAAGATAGGTCAGCAACCAAAATCATTGAAAGGGGTGGTAAGATTCAAATTTAACTGATCTTATAATATACTATTAATATGTTCACTTAATGTTCAGCAAAACATTAAGCTACTAGATTAAAAGTTGTCATGCAGATTAATGGAAGAAAATATAAAATAGAGAAACAAATCCACATTGGCCTACACATTGTTGGAAGTATAACTGTGAGTCACTGTTTCCCCATAAACATACACTAACTTAGTCTATTAGTTACTGGAAAAAAATTCAAATCTATATAATAAAGGACAAATAGTTTCTAAAATAAATGACATTTGGTATGCCCACAGGTTGAAGGATATTAGATTTTTTTTTATTTCACAGCAAATGAAAAATTCCATCTCAAACTGGATTGATGACTTACATGAGATGAAATCTTAAAATTAGTACATGAAACTATGTAAGAAAGGATTACTGACATTGACCTTTTATTTATGACCGCCAAAATATAGACAACAAAAGCAAAAAGGAAAACTTCAAATACACACATACAAACACTCACACACACCCACACACACACAGAGAGAGAGAGAGAGAGAGAGAGAGAGACAGAGACAGAGACAGAGACAGAGACAGAGACACAAAGAGAGAGACAGACAGAGAGAGAGACAGACACATACACACACACACAGAGAGAGAGAGAGAGAGAGAGAGAGAGAGAGAGAGAGAGAGAGGAGATCGCTTATGTAACAAAGAAATCAACCATCAAAGGAAAAGACAACATATTCATCCATGAGTAAATACTTGCTAACCACATTCTGTTTTTTCCCCAGCATAATGGTTTTAATGATTGTTTGGGACTTTTACACAATGCACCCTTATCACAGCCATTAACATAACCTGTGGAGACAGTACATACCTTGGACACCATTACACACAACACACACAGATACACACATACAAACACACACACACACACCATGCTCCAAACCTGGACCGTGGATGCCAAAATGATCTCCCCACTAGTAACAAGCCATGGCGATCTTTCAAGAAGACTAAATTTAGAAAATGAACCGTTCTCTATCTAGGACATCCTGCCATTGCTCAGAGCCAGGACAGGTTGTGCTGCTGGGCAGCACATTTTGGGGAAGATACTCTGTGGAGTTCCAGGTTGTGGCTGCACACAACCCTGCCAGTCCAACTCAGTAACTAATTATATACTCCCCAGTCCACTTTGGTTCCACATCTGTCACTGTTGCCCCATGTCTAGTTTTATTTTTCTGTACCACTCTGTTACATCATGTTCCCTGCTTCTCTGTGGAGAAAATATAGAGGCTGCCACAGCAGTGGGGCCCCAGAAGGGCTTCCACCGCTCTGGTGGGTCTCACATTGGGGAGGAATCCTAGGGTTCCAGCTGCCTAGAGGCTTTGGCTGCCGCAGGCCCCAATAACACGAGGAAGTACTTGGTGCCAAAAAGGTTTATTGTCATGGCGGATGATAGATGGATCTAGGCGTACCCCCGAAAAACTCAGGGCAGTCCTGAGCTATATAGGGAGGGAGAAAGGGAGAGGATTGGGGGAGGATCTGGGGGAGGCATGCTTAATTTGCTCTGCCCTCTGGCCTTCATTAGTATGTAAATCCCTAGGGCCTGAGGCCTATAGCTTGGCCTATGTGACTGAACAATGTAATTCTATGGAGACCTTGACTGCTTTTCAGGATCCTGGATTCTGGGGGGCACCAAACTCCTGCAGGTTCTCACGCAGAATCCCACGCAGAGTCTGCAGAGTCTCTGGGTTCTAGGCACCTGCTCAACCATGACCCAGGATATCCTTACGCAGTCCCACACTTCTCTACATTTATTCATTGAAGTGGCATTGCAAACTACATTGTGTCACACAATATTTTTGCCCAAATATCTTTACATGCAAATATTAATAGCAAAGTGTCATTGGTCTGGTTCAAGGTTGCTGGTTTAGGAAGCACCATCAATTGTGAACTACCTCTGAAACTTGTCTTGTATAAGCCTGTTGTTGGCCAGAGTCAAGGTGATCTTGCAGCTATCCAGGGAGTCAGGGGCAGGATTTGAGAGATCTACAGGCTTCTCTGGATACCTCTTGGCCTTCAGTGACTATAGTACCACTGGCATACCAGTAAGACTATCATGCTTATAGCCCGAGGAAGCACCTCAGCCCTGTGTTCTCCTTCCCTAGCAGGGTAAGTAACTGAGGCTGCAGCAGCTGAGGGTCCATGCTGGCTGAATCTGTGAGGACTGGTCCTACACAGCTATGCCATGTTCCTTTGTCTGCAATGGCTTTGTTCTCATAAGGCTACCAAACTCGTCTCCACTGTGTGTGGCTCTGCTCTGCCATCTTTCATACCAATTTCATTAGGCCACTTTTTAAAACCAAAAGACCAGCTTTGTTAGTTGTTCCAGAAATGCTGTGGGCTCTGCAGACTCTTCAGGCTCCTCCTCAGTCACTGTGTCTACTCTTAGAGCCACTTCAGATCTCTAAGACTTCTTTGTGTGGCTCCGATGTCCTGTTGCTAACCATATTCTTAATGAGAGTAAAATATTTAAATAAATTAAGTAACATAACATACTATAACAATACAGCATGAGCAAAATTGCTGATTTAAATATATTTGTCTTTAACATTTACCTATGGTGTATGTGCAGATGTGTGTGTATGTATGTACTTGTATGTGTGGGGGGGATTGTATACATTTGTGTGTATGTACATGTATGTGTTTGTGTGTGGGATTATACATTTGTGTGTGCATATGGAGATCAGAGGTACATATTCAGTGTTGTCCTTAGGAGCTGTTCAACTTGATTTTTGAAGCAATGTCTCTATCTTAGAGGGACATGGAGCTCATCAAGTGGTATAGAATGGTTGGCTAGTGAGTTCTGGGGCTCTGTATACCTATACTTCTCTAGCATGTGCCACCTTTAGCTTTTTATGTGAATCTTGGGGCTTAAAGGTACAGAAAGCATTTCACTGATTGAGCTATCTTCACTGGCTTTCTTATTTACTCATCATTTGTTTAAAGAAGCATACAAATAAATAACAAAAATATTAAAAAGTTCAACTTCACTAATTATCAAGAAAATTCAGGGAGATTTTGCTGGAGAGATGATTCATCAGTAATAAGCACTGACTGCTCTTCCAGAGGTTCTGAGTTCAATTCCCAGCTTGGTGGCTCACAACCATCTGTAATAGGATCTGATGCCCTCTTCTTCTGATGTGCATGAAGATATCACACTTGTATACTATATATATATATATATATATATATATATATATATATATATATATGTGTGTGTGTGTGTGTGTGTGTGTGTGTGTGTGTGTGTAAAATTACCTTCAAAATTTTTTTTAAATTCAAATAAAATCTACATTACTATTATCAAACACTTGTTAATATGGTGCTTATCACTGAGACATGGATGCTTTTTTATGATGATGTAAAAAAAAGATATCTCTATGCCATAAACACTTATATTTGATCCAAATATAAATCTGACAACTATTCCATGATTCAACAATCCTACTTCTGTGTACATATCCAAAGGAAAAGAACTCGGTGTTTTGGACAGTTATGTATAACCATTGTAGCCCAAGGTTCACAGCAGAATTCATAGTGGTTAGCATGTGACATGAACCAATAAGATAGCATTGACTTCTAAAGAATGAAGCTTCGTCTTTTGTATCCTGGAGGGCAGCATACAAAGTGAGGTTAGTAACACACAAAAGGCAAATACTATAAGATCACAACTTTAGGCATTATCTAAAAATGCCATCTTCAGGAAGAATGCTGGTTTCTAGGGCTGGAGTTGAGAGTAATAAGTGAAGTCCATGGAAATCAGACTCCAGTTATAAAGAGTGAGTTAATTCTGAAGTTCTGTTGCACAATGTGACTAGTTTCCAATAGTGAATTCTGTGCCAATCTGTGAATAGTAAACTCTACTCTAAAAACTGATCTTAAATATTCCTACATATACACAGGATTGAAAGAAAACATGTTGGGAGAAAACTGTGTTAATTAGATTGATTGTGATGACTATTCTGCAATTTATACACCTATCAAACCATCACAGTGTACACTTAAAAATCTACCAAATTTATTCTCAATTGTACATTAAATCTAGAAATTATCATGTCCTCCTATGGGATCAGCATGGCTAAATTTGGTTGTCAGCTTGACTACATTTTGAAGTTACTAAAATCCAAGCAGCTGAGAACACCTGTGAGGGATTTTTGTTGTTGTTGCTAGTGTTGGATTATATGAGGTATTAGTATACCATGACTCTAGATCATTTGACATCAGCAGATCCACACTAATTGTGAGTCATACTTTCTGGTATCAACCACATAAAAGAGTTGGAAATAAAAAAAAAAAACATTTTGCCAGCTTGCCCATACTATCACTAGAAAGTTCACATATACTGTTACATTGTTGGTGTTAGCGTGGTACAGCAGGAGTAGGTGGGTGGATGAGGGAGCTCCTTCATTGAAACACGGAGGAGGGAGGATGGAGAAGGAGGTCTGTGAAGGGTAAACGGAGAAAGGGAATAACATTTGAAATGTAAATAAATAAAATAACTGATAAGGAAAAAGCCTACCAACATGGATTGAAAACTTGCAGCTATCTAGGACCTAGCTGGGTCTCTAGCATCAAACTGAGACTGCTGAGATATTCAGACTATGAACTGGGCAACTGCCATATCCTTGGCCTTTCCATCAAGATATAGATCCTTTTAGAAATTTTTCATAATATGGAGAAATTTCTCAAATACAAGTTCAACTACAGTTATTAAGATTATCTCCTGCTGGTATGGGAAGATCAGCAGAGATGAAGGACAGCTTTACCATCTGCTCTTGGAAGATTTTCAGGAAATTTCTGAGCAGAATTTTTCACAGGCTAAGTCATATGGATGTGGTTAAGGTTGTCTGTAATGACACCATAAAGGCTCTGGTCACTCACGTCTGTTACCTAAAAGCTGCAAATGCCAGGCATAAGAACATCTAAGCTCTTTGTGTTGTAGCATGCTTGATAGTCTAACATATGATGTAAGATTCTTCTCAGGTTCTCATGTTTTTCCTTTGCCCTTCAAAGAATAACAAGTCTCTCAGATTACATATAATACTCTAAATTTCTCACAACCAACTTCTTGAAGTCAGTAAGGTATTTACTGAGTAAATTACATTACATATAGACATAAGACTAATTTGTGGGGGTTACATTTACCAAATGTTTTTCACCCAGTTGAAGTACAGAGAGGAGATAAATAAACATGACAAGATAAACTACATATATGTTCTTTCTTTCTTTCTTTCTTTCTTTCTTTCTTTCTTTCTTTCTTTC
>NW_021604618.1:2036020-2102069 GCF_004785775.1 Grammomys surdaster
TTCTTTCTTTCTTTCTTTCTTTCTTTCTTTCTTTCTTTCTTTCTTTCTTTCTTTTTTTGGTTTTTCAAGACAGGGTTTCTCTGTGCATCCCTGGCTGTCCTGGAACTCACTCTGTAGACCAGGCTAGCCTCGAACTCAGAAATCCTCCTGCCTTTGCCTCCCAAGTGCTGGAATTAAAGGCGTGCACCATCACCACCCGGCCTATATATGTTCTTACTTATGAAGAGTATATCAAGATTATCAACAACATCTGTGATGAGGAGTACTTAAATCAACTAAGAGTGTTGTATGTAAAAATTCATAGGAGAGTCTTGAGATTTTGGAGCAAAGCTTTACCACCATCTGTAACAATCATTCTCCCTTTGAGAGACAAGTCTTTTCCTTGGTGGAAATCGAACACTTAATTTTTAGACCCAGCCCAGAGTATCTGCTTCACTCAGAGCACTTGAGTATCCACAGCACTCAGAACAGATGATTCCTAGCTGATCTGCTCCCGTGAAGACATCATATCCTGATCCATTCTCACAGACTCCTTCCATTCTGAGCCAGTGCACTGAGCAGACATTGGATGCTATCTCTGTAACCATTCACACAATACCCAGAGGAAGCTGGACTCCCAGGAGATCTAACACCCCCAGGATCATAAAGGAAGCTGGAATCCAAGTAGCTCTAACACACCCAGGATCATAGGTTTACAGGATGCCTAGGCAGCCTGACTCACAGGAGCTCTGACCCAACCAAGATAACAGGAGAGACAGGCTCCAGTCAGAAACATTGAGTACGGGTAGCACTAGAGATAAGCAAATGGCAAAAGGCAAGCACAAGAATGTAAGCAACAGAAACCAAGGTACTTGGCATCATCAGAATCTAGTTTTCCCAACATAACAAGACCTGGATACCCCATCACACTAAAAAGGCAAGATTCAGATTGAAAATAATTTCTCATGATGATGATTGAGGACTTTAAGAAGGACATAAATAATTCCCTTAAAGAAATATAGGAGAACACAGGTATACAGGTAGAAGCCTTTAAAGAGGAAACACAAAAATCCATTAAAGAATTACAGGAAAACACAACCAAACAGGTGAAGAATTAAACAAAACTATTCAGGATCTAAAAATGGAAGTAGAAACAATAAACGAAATCACATACCCTGGAGACAGAAAACCTAGGAAAGAGATCAGGAGTCATTGATGAAAGCATAACTAAGAAAATACAAGATATAGAAGGGAGAATCTCAGGTGCAGAAGATGTCATAGAAAATGTTGACACAATGGTTAAAGAAAATGAAAAATGAAAAAAGCTTCTAACCCAAAACATCTAGGAAATCTTGTACACAATGAGAACACCAAACCTAAAGATAATAGGTATAGAAGAGATCGAATATTCCCAACTTAAAGGACCAGTAAATAGCTTCAACAAAAACTTCCCTAACCTAAAAACTTCCCTAACCTAAAGAAAGAGATGCCCAGGTACATACAAGAAGCCTACAGAACTCCAAAAAGGCTAGAACAGAGAAGAAATTCCTCCCTTTACATTATAATCCAAATATCAAATGCACAAAACAAAGAAAGAATATTAAGAGCAGTAAGGGAAAAATGGTCAAGTAACTTATAAAGACAGACCTATGAGAATTACACCAGACCTCTCACCAAAGACTATGAAAGCCAGATGATCCTGGACAGCCGTCATACAGACCCAAAGAGAACACAAATACCATCCCAGGCTACTATACCCAACAAAATGCTCAATTACCATGGATGGAAAACCAAGATATTCCATGACAAAACCAAGTTTACACAATATCTTTCCACAAATCCAGCCCTACAAAGGATAATAAATGGAATACTCCAACACAAGGAGGGAAACTACACAATAGATGAGGCAAGAAATAATCTTCTTCCAACAAATCCAAAAGAAGATAACCACCAACATAATTCCACCTCTAAAAACAAAGTAACAGAAAGCAACATTCATTTTTCCTTAATATCTCCTAACATCAATAGAATCAATTCCCCAGTAAAAAAGACATAGACTAATGGACTGGACACATAAACAGGACCCAGCATTTTGCTGCATTCAGGAAGCATACTTTAGTGAAAAAGACAGACACTACCTCAGACTAAAATGCTGGAAAACAATTTTCCAAGCAAACGGTCCCAAGACCTTTAACTGGAGTTAACTCCAGTTTGTTAACTAGAGTAGCCATTCTAATATCAAATAAAATTGTCTTTCAACCAAAAGTTATCAAAAGAAATAAGGAAAGACACTTCATACTTATAAAAGGAAAAATCTATCAAGACAAACTCTCAATTCTGAATATCTGTGGTTCAAATGGGAGGGCACCCACATTCATAAAAGAAACTTACTAAACTTACTAAAGTTCAAAGCACATATTGAACCTCATACAATAATAGTGGGAGATTTCAACACGCCACTCTCAGCAATGGACACATAATGGAAACAGAAACTAAACAGAGACACAGTAAAACTAAGAGAAGTTATGAACCAAATGGATTTAACACATATTTTCAGAACATTTCATCCTAAAACTAAAGAATATACCTTTTTATCAGCACCTCATGGTACCTTCTGCAAAACTGACCATACAATTGGCCACAAAACAGGCCTCAACAGATACAAGAAGATTGAAATCATTCCATGCATCCTTTCAGATCACCATGGATTAAGGCTGGTCTCTAATAACAATAAAAACAATAGAAAGTCCACATACACATAGAAACTGAACAGTGCTCTACTCAATGATAAACTGGTAAAGGAAGAAATAAAGAAAGAAATGAAAAAACTTTTTAGAATTTAAAGAAAATGAAGGCACATCATACCAACATCTATGGGACACAATGCAAGTAGTGCTAAGAGGAAAATTCATAGCTCTAAGTGACTAAAAAAATAAATTGGAAAGAGCATGCACTAACAACTTGACAGCACATCTGAAATTCCTAGAAGAAAAAGAAGCAAATACATCCAAGAGGAGTAGATGACAGGAATTAATCAAACTCAGGACTGAAGTCAACCAAGTAGAAACAAAAAGAACTAGACAAAGAATCAACAAAACCAGGAACTGATTGAGAAAATCAACAAGATAGATAAACCCTTAGCCAGACTAACCAAAGAGCACAGAGACAGTATCAAATTAATAGAATCAAAACTCAAAAGAGAGACATATCAACTGAACCTGAGAAAACTAAAAAAAAATCATCAGATACTACTACAAAAGCCTATACTCAACAAAACTGGAAAATCTGGATAAAAAGGACAATTTTCTAGACAGATACCAGGTACCAAAGTTAAATCAAGATCAGATAAACCACCTAAACAATCCCATAATCCCTAAAGAAATAGCAGCAGTCTTTAAAAGTCCTCCAACCAAATAAAAAGCTTAGGTCCAGATGGTTTTAGTGCAGAATTCTATCACACCTTCCAAGAAGACATAATTCCCATTCTCTTTTAACTATTCTACAAAATAGACACAGAAGGAACACTACCAAATTCGTTCTATAAAGCCACAATTATGCTCATACCTAAGCCACACAAAGACCCAACAAAGAGAACTTCAGACTTATCTCCCTTGTGAATATCAATAAATATAATATAAATACTCAATAAAATTTTCACAAACCAAATCTAAGAACACATCAAAACAATCATCAATCATGATCAAGTAGGCTTTATCCCAGGAATGCAGGGATGGTTCAACGTACAGAAACCCATCAACACAATCCACTATATAAACAAACTCAAAGGAAAAAAAATCACATGATCATTCCACCTCACACCAGTCAGAATGGCAAAGATAAAAATCTCAGGTGATAGCAAGTGTTGGTGCAAATGTGGAGAAAGAGGAAAGCTCCTTCATTGTTTTGGGGACTGTAAGCTTGTACAACCACTCTGGAAATTAGCCTGGTGGTTTCTCAGAAAATTGGACACACATGAAACACTAAAGAACACACATGGTATGCACTCACAGATAAGTGTATATTAGTCCAAAAGTTCATAATACCTGAGATACAAGTCACAAACCACATGAAGCTCAAGAAGAAGGAAGACCAAAGTGTGGGTGCTTCAGTCCTTCTTAGAAGGAGTAACAAAATACTCACGGGAGCAAGTTAGGAGACAAAGTGTAGAGCAAAAACTAGAGGAGAGGTTTTCTGGAGACTGCCCTACCAGGGTATTCATCCCATGTGCAGTCACTAAAAACAGGCACTGTTGTGGATGCCAGCAAGTGCATCCTGACCGTAGCCAGATATATCTATCTCCTAAAAGGCTCTGCCAGAGGTAGATGCTCTCAGCTAACCATTTAACTGCTCATAGGTCCCCAATGGAGGAGGGAGAGAGAAGACTGAAGGAGCTGAAGGGGCTTGTGGCCATTGGAAGAGTGACAATATCAACCAACCAGAACTCCCAGTGTCTAAACTGTCAATCTGGGAACACAGGTGTAGTGACCCATGGCTCCAGCTGTATATGTCGTGGAGGATGGTCTTGTCAGGCATTGGTGGGGTCCTTGGTCCTGTGAAGGCTGGATGCCCCAAATGTGGGAGAATTCAAGGGCAGGGAAGCAGGAGTGAGTTGATGGGTAGGGGCACATACTCATAGAAGTAACAGTACGGGGGACAGTAAGGGGTTTCTTGGGGGGTTGGAATGGGGATAACATCTGAAGTGTAAATACATAAAATATTCAATAAAAACAAAAGAAAAAATAAGAAATTGAACACTTGACAATGGATCATCAAGTTACCATGGTAAGTGAGCTTTCCATCATCAATTGCATATTATCTAATCCACACAGACATAAAGGAGGTTGTGAAAGGCAGCAGCACATTGTTCAATGCAAATTGTATATAATTGGTTGGGCTAAAGTAGATCCTGAGAGCCCAAACATGTTACATAAAGAAGTTGCTCAAATGCCTATCATTTTAAATTCTATTACAATGTATCTGCTTCTAAGCAGGCGCTATTAGATTTATGGGTTGATCATTAACACTAGTTCATTGAGGAAGAAAAGACTAAAACCTGGTTTACTGATGATTCTGAACATTATACAGATACCACAAAGAAGTGAACAGTTGTGGCATTACAACCTCTTTCTGTGACAAGGCAGAAAGTCACCAGTGAAGAGGAATCTTTAGAGAAGGCAAAATTTTGAGCAGCATAAACAGGGGTACAGTTTGCTTGACAAGAGAAATGGCTGAATGTGCAATTATCTACTGATTCAAGGGTTGTACTTGGTTGTCAACTTGACAACATATGCAATTAACTGAAACACAAACAGCTAGATATACCTGTGATGAATGTTTCTTCTTTGGATTATTTGAGGTAGAGCCACCCACTCTAAATCTGTGTCATTTGAGGCCAGGATATGACTCTAAACCTGGGTTACCCCTTCTGGTAGCAGCCCACATAAAATAATGTGGAAGAAGGAAGTATTTGCCTTTTACTGTTTGGCCTCACTATTATAGGTAAGTTTTTTGAGATTTTAATGTGGTTTAGAGATTGGCAGTTCTCTGGGGCTTCATTTGCAATCCAGCACCAGATTCCAGATTCAGACTACTGTTGAGATACACAGTCCTGTGTACTAAACAACTACCCAACTACCATATCCTTGGTATTTCCATTAAAACACAGTCATTATTGGACTACTTGGAACATAGTCTGTAAGCCACTCTAACAAATCTCTCTCTCTCTCTCTCTCTCTCTCTCTCTCTCTCTCTCTCTCTCTCTCTCTCTCTCGCCCCCCACTCTGTGTGTGTGTCTGTCTGTCTCTGTCTATTTCTGTCTGTCTTTCTGTCTGTCTCTGTCTCTTTCTGTGTCTCTGTGTCTCTGTCTCTCTGTCTCGTCTCTCTCTGTCTCTCTGTCTCTCTCTGTCTCTCTGTCTCTGTCTCTGTCTCTCTCTCTCTCTCTCTCTCTCTCTCTCTCTCTCTGTGTGTGTGTGTGTGTACATGCATTATGCTATCAGTTATATTTCTTTAGAGACCCCTAACTAATGAAGAGAGGGAAAAATATATAGAATGAAAATATGAACAAATTCTAGTTAGAGTAGAAATGTTGAAAGATTTATAACAGAAGTTTGTAATAAGGATGAGCATAAGACAAATACCAGTTAATATCAACTCAGCATTCATGAAACCACCCATCCTTGGCTTGTGAACACAGATTAGTTTTATGTCTAAATGCCTTTTTTGAAAGAACATTTACTTATTATCTAATAATTTTTTCTAATTTTGTATTCTCAAACTCTTTGTCTCTAGGATGTATTATGGTCTGTATTTTCTACATTTTTCTACATCTAAGCTTCATAAACTGTATGCTTTATCCATACTTTCTGCTTATATTTGTTCTTTTTTGAAAGATTATATAAACCAGGTGTTTTTAAATTTTAAACCCCTTTTGACACTTCAGTTGTTATTCCTAACTAGTCTTGTGGTGTTTTTCTTACATTAATTATATACTCAAACTCTTTTCTAACTGAAATTTTTATTATGAAGGACAGGCATGAAGATGACTTTGGTCTAGGACAGGAAAGTGGGCTCAGATATTTTGGTCATCTTGATAAGCCCTTAGAAATAGTGATCACAGCAGTAATCATGGGACTCTCTTTATTGTTGTGCCTGTTCTTTGACTATCTGGGTTTATTGTCTTGCTTGTTCCTTGACTATTTGCATCTATAGTATTGCTAGTTCCTCAACCTAGAACTGACCTAAATACTTGCATGTAAATTAAACAGTATAAAGGCAAAAAAGGAGGAGGGATTGGATAGGGGATTAATGGGGGGAGGATGGGGAAAGGGGATAACATCTGAAATGTAAATAAATAAAATATCGAATAAAATAATGAAAAAAACTTTAAAAAGAAGTCAATTTTAGAGGCTAATTCTATTAAATTTTTGCAGGTAGTTTTTCCAGTTACCAAAAAGATACTATAATATAAGTTATTCGTTGTCAAGTTCATTTTATTATTTCTATTTTTATAATTTTATATAAATATTGGTATCTACATTATTTCCCCTCCTCCTTCAGACTTCTATTTCTACCACTTCCTCTCGAATTCATATCCTCTTACATTGTAATTATTATTTTAATAATTTAGCTATTACATATGTGATAGTCACAAAATAAAATTTCTATTAATAAACACAAGGAAAGAAGTAAAATATGTTTACAATGAATATTTTAAATCTCTATAGAAAAAACTGAGGAAGTGCCTAGAAGATGCAAAGATCGCACATGCTCCTGGATTGGTGAAATACTCATGTGAGAACGATGCTTCCAACAAAGCAATTTACAGATTAAATTCAATCCCAATCAAAATCTCTCTGGTATTCTTTACAGAAATTTAAAAAAATCCCTGAAATTTATTGGACCTATAAAACAAACAAACAAACAAACAAACAAAAAACAAAAACAAAAAAACCCAAGAAAACTATCTCAGTCTTTAACAAAAATAGTAATACTAAGGGATTATCTCTCAACAATTCAAACCCAGCCATGTGAACAAACCCTGTACGATTCTGATGCAGAATTGAACAGGTAAACCAATGGAACAAGTAAGAAATACAAGCAAAAGTCCACAGAACTGCTGCCATCTGACATTTCACAAATAATCCAAAAATATACACTGGAAAAACATTTTTTCCAATAAATAATGCAGAGAAAAAATGTGATTGGATTCTTGCTAATTCACTTGGGTTAAAGATTTGGGGTATAAGGAGAAGAAAAAAAGAGAGAGAATTTTGATGTCAAAATTATTACAGGTAGAAAGGCAAGATGACCCATTGAATAAAGCTGCTTGTTGCTAAACTTCACAATGTAAGTCAGATCCCTGAAACTCAAATAGTGGAGGGAGTAAACTGATTCCTGCAACTTGTCTTACAACTACATATGTGAACCTTAACAAATGTTTTCTCTCTCTGTCTCTCTGTCTTCTCTCTGTCTCTGTCTCTGTCTCTGTCTCTGTCTCTCTCTCTCTCTCTCTCTCTGTCTTCCTGCCTCTGCCCCTCTCTCTCTCTAATAGTAATCATAACCATAATTACAATAATAAACTTTAAATTAACCTATTTACTCTGATTTGGACAACCAGTAAAGAGGCTCATCCCTGAGAGTGGCTAATTCTCCTTCTCCAAGGCCTTTAGTCCTTTATCTAGGGGTAAGATCCTGTGAAACTTCCCCTATTTAACCTTACCACATCCACTGACATTACCGTGGTTTCTACTTGTTTATGCAGCCATCACATCAGACTTCTGGTATTCTGGCTCTTGAATTCTTTCCACTCTCTTCCAGATGTTTCTTGACCCATGGATGCAGAAATTGTGATGTAGATGTATCTGTTAGACTGGTTCTCGTGATACATTGCTTTCTGCACTATCTCAGTTGTGGATTTCCATGATGGTCTATATTTGTGGGAGGACATGATAGGAGTCTGAGAGAAGGTACATTGAGCAACCAAGGGGAACTGAAGCTAACTGAAGAAAGTTGGGAAAGAATTAAGTACTCCTTAAAATTCTAGCATCATTTCAGTTACTCTGTGTTATAGCATATATGCACACATAGTCATGTGTAAACTGTCAGAGGGTGGATGATTTAAACAAATTCTTGCTTAGTTCAATCTGAGATCTGCTGGGTTCTAAACGAAGATGCATATTCAGGATCTGATAGTTCTTCTTGTTAAATTGCAGAAATCTCAGTTTTCCTTGATTCTGAAATGGGAGGCAGAAAAGAGTAAACCAGTCTAATCATCTTTCTTCTAACCTGAATCCTGATCTCAAAAGGATGACTCTGTCTTCATGGTTTAACTATCCCAAAATTGCTATCGTTCAACATAACAGTGTTAGTGTTTGATTAGAAACATAAATTTATTGAGAGATACCTATAACCAATATATTACACTGACAAGGTAAATAAAATTCTTCTTATGATTATTTGTGAATCATACTTTTCAGATTTATGTAAAAAGCTGAGCATACCAATGTGTATTTTTAATCCCAGCACTAGAGAGGCAGAGGCAGGAAAATCTCTATGAGTCTGCATGGATTCTTGACTATATAGAGTTTCTGGACAGTTAGGACTACAAAAAGAGATCCTACTTCACAACCAAACCAAACAAAACCAAGCCAAACACAAACAAAACACCATCACCACCACCACCACCACCACAACAACAACAACAATAAAACAAACAATTCAACAAGCAAACAAAAAAAAAACAAGATTAAAAATACCACAAAATCATTGCCAAATCCTGGTGTGTTGGTTCAGGTCTGCAATAGCAGTGTTCAGGAGGCTAAGATAGGAGAATTGGCATGAATTAGAGGCTACCATGAGTTCTGGAGTGTTAAAACAATTTCTTTGGAAGACAGCAATCCATTACTTCCCGACTGTAACCACAGAGAGAAATGAAATCTTTTCTATGAAGTCAAATAACCTCTTCTTCCAATTAATCATCTCATCCCATTAATGGTTTCCAAGTGAAGCTTTCAAGCAGCAGGAGCTGCAGATGTGAATGCTTTCATTTCATTTCAACTGAAACGAATCCCTTGCATCACTTCAGAGCTCACTGGTGAAAATGTAATTATGCTCCTTTCCCCATGAATAGCACCTATACATCACAGTAGTATACATCACAGAGATTTTATTTTATGAAATAAACATGAGGTTTATCTTTCATGATTGAGAGACTATTTGGAAGAAAGAAAATGAAAAAAATTATATTCTATTTTACGATATCTATCAATTGAGACAAAATTATCCCTTATTTAGCTATAAGAAAAAGTTCTGAGCAACTTTCAGTTAACTGAAAGATGAAGATATAGTGATTCCTAGTCTCCAAGTGCCACATCTTCTATCTACTCTTTGATTCCCAGATTTATAAAATCATGTTATTCTACTGACCTTTTAATCATTCTATTTCTCAGCTGCCAACTTTTTCATGAAATTATATTTTTTAAATAACTGAGAAGCAAAGATCAAGTCCACTAATTGTGAAATATTTTCAGAAGATAGTGATGATTAATCAAAAGGAATCCTACCAGTGTGGTTTTAATTTTGTCATTATTTGATCTCCTTCATAGTTTTGGGAAGTCATAATGATTCACTGTCATTTCTGATGGTTTGAAGTTGATTTCCTGAAAATGACAAAAAGGAAAGATGACTGTGTTTGAAAATGTCAGATGGAGGTTATCTTTGTGATTGCAGAACAATGGAAAGAGCCTGGGTTTTGTGATTCAGATACATAATCTTTTATGAGATTATGAGATAAGACAGATTTGCAGTTAATTAGAGGATTATATATAAAGGGATGTCTAATAAAAGGGACCAGAGAGTAGGAGAAATAACTTCTTGTGATATTTGGTGTAGTAAAGTAACCATGGCTGACAGTAGTTGATGTCATGATTCACTGAAGTGTGGAACATGTAGAATGTTCTCTGCATAGGCACATGATGAATGTCTGAGATGACTGCTGTGTATTTACAATGTGTTTATAGTGTGCTGATCTGAGTATTGCACACTGGAAACACACTGAGGTGCCACACTGATATTGCTAATACATACAATTGCTATTTATCAATTAAAATATGCGCTAAGGAAAACGTTACAAGAAAAGGGAGTCCTTCCACCTGGGACCCAAACTAAGAATCAAACATGAGGTTAAGTAGATCAGAATGTATAAGAGCAGAACTGAAATCAATGTTGGGCATTCAGAAGAAAAAAAAAACTGTTTCTCAGTTGATGGTAGACCCTTTACAAATGGGTGGATTTAAGACTGGTTGTTCTGTTATAATGAAAGAAACTGAAGTAAGATCTTTTTTAACTAAGGAAATTTTATCCATTCCACAATATAAATGTAACCTTAGCCATCAGCATACATGGCACATTTTTCACTGGCTCAGGAAAATATTTTAATGTCCACAGAGTATCCACGAGTCTCTAACACTGACACCAACAATTGTGTTCTAAAGGGTGCTAAAGAATCCCAAATGATAATATATAAATATAATGTCTCATCCAAATGTTCCTTTATAATTATTCTTTCTGTGAAGTGTGGAGAGAAATATGACCACATGACATTGCAGAGGTAACTACAACCTCATTGCAATTATTGTTCCCAGTCCTGGTATATGCTCAGAAGAAGAATTTTTACCACACCAAGGAAGCTGTGACTTCTAGACAGATGGAATTAGATTGCTCAACTTCTGCCTCTTTAGAGTACTGCAACTCTGCTAGGAGAGCAGGTAGCTATAACTCTAAGATCTATCAGGCACAAAAGTTTACTTGAAAAAATACAAGAATTATTATAGTCACTTTTCCAACTTGAGCCCACTTTTATTTTAGTTGACTTTCACCATTTTCTGGTTCAGAAATATTGACCTTTATCCTTTTCCCTTAAAACACTAGAATTAAAAATATTTATGGTTTGAAGTAATGCATTCACTTCCATGGCAAAATGCTGCCAATTGGTGTTTTTCTCCTCTATTTCAGAAGATGATTACATGTTCACAATTTACAAGGTATTGTACACATTTCAGTGGGGAATTGTAAGCCTTTCTCTTTTGACAGCAAGAAGGAATTACTGCCCTTTTTTAAATAGCCTCCCTATTTTGTCCAAATAAATGATTCATGCTGGAGACTTCATGATGTCTTTTGTTGGTTTCTGTGAATTTCAACACAAGCAGTCAAAAGGGAAATGAAGTAATGCATTTCTGAAAATTTCAGAAAATTATAGGTTTTATACGGGAAGAAAGATGCATTCAAATGTCTCTCATTCTGGTCTCTTCTTCCTTCTCTGCTTTATTAATGCACAGCCTGAATCAGGGAAAGGAAAATAAATGATAGGGTAGGAAATGGATCTTTTCCCTTATTTATTTATTTATTTATTTATTTATCTATCTATCTATCTATCTATCTATCTATCTATCTATTTATTTATTTTTTCTGCAGTTCAAGTTCCATGTCAGAAACAGTAAGGAATGTCTGGCTACATTTAACCACAATTCTCAGAAAACTCTTTGTTTAATAATAATGGTACACTTTTGTGAGTGTTATCTATTTCTGACATTTCTCAAAAGTATAAAATTCAAATAATAATCAAAGACTCTCTGGAGAGACTTTGGTGTGTAACTAAAGAAGTTCTTGTTGCTTTCAGACTATAAATGCTTAAAGAAAATCTGGGATTGATTTTCAAATTCTATTTTCACTTTGTGTAAGTATACTATAATTGTTAATGCATACATGAGTCCAAAGCAAACTAAATCCAAGTTTGGATGGAATGAGAGGGTAGGTCCATTGTTCCACCCTTAGCTGAGGAGTAATTGATGATTTACTGTTGGAAAGAGAAGGGTTGGTTTTCTAGAAAAGCATAGCCCCTGGCCATAGGCAAAGCTACCGTGGAAAACCACACATCTATGAATACTATAAAGAGCAGAAGTGGTCTTTAAAGGTTTCTAAAAAATAAACAAACAAAGCTCAGTGGATAGGAAGTGGAGGAATCTTGGAAGAGCTTGGAATGCTGAAAAATTTCAAAACATGACTTAAAGAATTCTGAAAGCATTAGTTTTTAAAGTGTCAAAAAACATGTTAGCATCTTCAAACACTCCTTAAATGAACAAGAAGTAAAATTCAAACTTTTAAATTGAGGAAATTCTGAAGAATGAAAAAATGAAAAACTATGATTTTTTATTATAAGAAATGACCCCAAAATATACACAAGATAGTATTCTCCCATGTCATAGAAGGCTGGGGAGTTGGTAAAGCTTGTAAGGCCACAGAAAAAGAGAATTGACTGCTAGGAGCAATCAAAATAAAATGTCAGTAAGATGTGTTGGAATCTTCTATGATCAAGATAATCCTACTAAAGGGGTCAGATGCAGAAAGAGTTCAGTACAGTGGTTTGTTTCTTACAGTTATTGGTATCAAGATTCCAATGTGAACTGCACAATTAGGTTCATGTTTTAGTGTAAGCACAGTCTAGTACCTGACACTCTATTTTTGTGAAGGTCACCTTTGATTCTACTGTAAAATTCAGCCTCCACTAGGCAATCATGAATTCCTTCTTAATTTTTCTAGACCTGTCGCAGAACTTCCCCTTCAGATAAAACGTCTAGTGGGTTTGACAAGTTCTTAGGAAGCTGTAATAGGAAGGATGCTTTTAATACATTAAATCATTTGTAAAATGGGATGCTGAAAATTTCAGTAATCTGTGATCTTTTAGGCAAAGAACTTAACTGTCTTTCTTTATATGCTGACTTAAATATCTCTAACACCATAGGAACAATGCCATAAGCTCTGCTGTTTGCAACTACTCAATGTCCTTTCAACTTCAGGCAAACATCTAAGAGTCCCTAACTAGAGGCACAATTGTGAAACTGTGTGTGTGTGTATGTGTGTGTGTGTGTGTGTGTGTGTGTGTGTGTGTGTGTTTGTCCTGCAGAAAGTATTGAAAATTGCTTCACTGATGTGTATTCCAAATATGAAACAGATGGCAGGAGATTTTCTAATTGAACACTGTTCTTTAACATCAATCAAACAAATATAAACATATTTATAGTGTAGACAAGATGGAGGATGGTATTATATAAATATATGTATTTACCATGTTATCCACAACAAATTTGCTTGTAGGATTATTCCTTTTCATTCTCATAGAGATAATTTCTCCATTAAAAGTTAATTTTCTTCACCTGAGGTTGTTATTCCATTTATTTTGATGTTATTTGAATTTGTGAACAATTTTGCAACTTTGATAGTTGATATAAACCATTATTTCTTTTAGAATATGTTATTTCTAATTTAACAAAATGTTCTTTAAATCGATATATCATAGTGCAACTCACTTGTATTCCCTGTACCCCTGTAGTGTTTCATGCTGCTCTATTTTTGATGGGTGCTGTGTGGCATTTTCCCTTCTTGCTACTGCACATTGTACTCAGAAACATTCTTTTCAAGATCACCCAGGGAATGCATATGGGAAGAATTCCCTAGGACAAATGTTTAGAGTTGCAAAAGTGATATTATATAGTAGAGGGGGAAATAGGCAATATTTTTATGTAATTCTAAAATTTTTGAAGAGAAGTGAGATTATTTGTTAGTCTAAATGACATTTAAACCATTGCCTTCTGCATACTTTCAATTTTATTTAAAGCTTAAGATAGTGAGAAGGTGTCACATATTCATGAATGATCAATTGTCTTAGTAACTTTTATTGACGTTTTCAACTTTTCCCATTAAAAATTCCAAAGATAATAAATCATATTCCTTCCCACATGTTTCTCTTTCTAGTGTTAATATTCTGTTCCATGGCTCAAATTTTTTATCATTTTATTGATATAATACCTTCTTACTCGTAATTGTATTGTAAAAATGATCTTACACATCTAAATTTTTTTTAGCCAATTTTGGCAATGCTCAGTTATTCTAGAGTAACTGATCTTCAACAAAACTTTGAAGGTCAACCTGACAAACTCTATAAAGTGAAACATCAGTAAAGATTATACATGGTGTAGGATGTGTATGCTTATAAGCAGTCAAAATGCCAAGATTATGGAATAAAATGTTCCATTGGAGATGAAGTATCTATATCAATCTCTCCCCATCCCAGTTTGAAGAAGCATCTCTGAAGCAAGAGGAAGGAGTGTAAGAGACGGAACACTGTGTAGAAAGCTATGGAATGCTGACTTGTAGCATGATAGTTGCACTCATCAGCTTACAGCAGCTGTAGTTACTCACAGAAGATCTGCACAAGGCAGTCAAAACTCCAGCAGGAACTGCATGCAGAAGGGTCCCTAAGGTTCCACCGATGACTGAGGAGATATTGGTAGTTCACATGTTCTGAGGGAAAGAGAGTCGATCTCCTTTTAGAGATATGACCTATGGTAGGTTACTTAACTGAATGAATGAATCCACACCTATACACATGTGGCAACCCAATGGGACTCAATGGTTATTAGTAACAAAGAAAAAGAAAACATGAAGATGAGAGGGAGAAGCTCACTGAAATAAGCGCAAGTTAGTTCTCTTCTCCATTTTTGTCCCTGAAAGTCTTTTTAAAAAAATTTATTTATTTTAAACTCCAAATTTTATTCTTGTCCCAGTCTACTCTCTGACTATTCCACATCCCATACCTTCTCGTCTACCCTTGTCTCCACCAGGACGCCCCTACCCCACAGCCCCCACCCCACCAGACCTCTAAACTCTCTGGGGCCTAAAGTGTCTTGAGGGTTAGATGCATCTTCTCTGACTAAATCCAGACCCAGCAGTCCTCTGCTGTATATGTGTTGGGGGCCTCATATCAGCTGGTGTATGCTGCCTGGTTGGTGGTCCAGTGTTTGAGAGATCTTAGGGGTTCAGGTTAATTGAGACTACTAGTCCTCCTACAAGGTCGCCCTCTTCCTCAACTTCTTCCAGCTGTTCCATAATTCAAGCACAGGGATCACCAGCTTCTATACATTGGTTGGGTACGAATATCTGCATCTGATTCTTTCAGCTGCTTGTTGGGTCTTCCAGAGGGCAGTCATGATAGGTCCCTTTTTGTAGTGCTCAAAAACCTCAGTAATAGTGTCAGGCCTTGGGACCTCCCCTTGAGCTGGATCCCACTTTGGGCTTGTTGCTGAAAATTATTTTTCTCAGGCTCCTCTCCATTTCCATACCTGCAGTTCTTTCAGATGGGAACAATTATGGGTCAGAATTTTGACTGTGGAATGGCAACCCCCTCCCTCACTTGATGCCCTGTCTTCCCGTTCGAGATGGGCTTTACAATTTCACTCTCCCTACTGTTGGGCGTTTCATCTAAGGTCCCTCCCTTTTAGTCTTGAGAGTCTCTGACATTCCAGATTCATTTCTAGAATGGTTGTATCAATTTGCAAACCACCACTAATAGAGGAGTGTTCTTCATTCTCTACATAGATAGAAACAGTTCTGATTCAGGAATTTTGATTGTGTGTTAGTAATATGGTCTTTCAGCTTGAGGGTCTGTCTATCTACTGGAGGTAGACTCTTCAAGTTCCGTCTCCCTGCTGTTTGGCGTTTTGGCTATCCGCATTGACTCCTTAGAATCTCCCATCTCCGAGGTCTCTGGTACTTTCTAGAAGGTCCATCCACTTCCCACCCTGAAATTGCTGCTTAGCTCCATTCATTCTCTTGGCTCTCTGGGCTCCTTTCCTACTCCACCTCCAATACTGTTGGCCTTTTCCCCTCCCCCTCCTCTGTCCCACACAAGTCCTTACCTCCTTTTGCCTCCCTTAATTATTTTCTTTCCCCCTTCTAAGTGGAATTGAAACATCCACACTTGGGCCTTTCTGGTTGTTACACTTCTTATGGTCTGCATGTTATATTCAAACTATTCTTTACTTTTTTGGCTGATATCCACTAATCAGTGACTATATACCATGCATGTCCTTTGGGGCTGAGTTACCTCACTCAGTATGATATTTTCTAGTTACTCTAGCTAGAATTTCAAGTATTATGTTGAATAGAAAGAGAGAGAGTGGGCAATCTTCTCTCTCCTGGATTTTAGTGGAACTGCTTCTAGTTTCTCTCCATTTAATATGATGTTGGCTGTTGGTTTGCTGTATATTTATTTTGTTACACTTAGTTATCTGCCATGAATTCCTGATTTCTCCAAGACCTTTAACATAAAAGGGTGATATATTTTGTTAAAGGATTTTTCTGCATCTAATAAGATGATAATGTGTTTTTCTCATGAATTTGTTCATATAATATATGATTTTGATGGATTTTTTTTATATTGAACCATCTGTGCATCCCTGGGATGAATCATATTTGATCATGGTGAATGATGGTTATGATATGTTCTTGGATTCAGTTTGTGAGAACTTTATTGAGTATTTTTTCATAGATACTTATAAGCGAGATTGTTCTGAAGAAGTTCTCTTTCATTGTTGTTTTTTGTGTGGTTTTCATATCAGCTAACTATGGCTTCATAGAACAAGTTAGATAGTGTTCCTTCTCTTTTTATTTCATGTGATAGTTTGAGGAATATTGATATTAGGTCTTCTTTGAAGGTCTGATAGAATTCTGCACTAAATCCATCTGGTACTTGGCTTTTTTTGGTTGGGATATTTTTGATGAGTATTTCTATTTCCTTGTGGGCTATGGGACTATTTACTTTACCTGATCTTGATTTAACTTCAGTATACAGTATTTGTGTAGGAAATTATCCATTTCATTTATATTTTCCAGTTGTTTAGAGTACAAGATTTTGAAGTAGGTTCCGATTGATTTTTTTTTCTTGAATTTCCTCAGTTTCTGTTGTTATGTTTCCCTTTCCCTTTCTGAGTTTGTTAATTCAGACACTGTCTCTATGCCCATCAGTGAATTTGGCTAAAGGTTTAATTATCTTGTTGATTGTCTCAAAGGACTAGCTCATGATTTTGTTGATATTTTTGTATAGTTTTCTTTGTTTCTAACTGGTTGATTTCATCCCTGAGCTTGACAATTTCATGCTTTATACTTCTTTTTGGTGTGTTTGCTTCTTTCTATTCTAGACTTTTCAGATGTGCTTTTAAATTGCTTGTATGAAATCTCTCCAATTTATTTATGAAGGCACTCCTGGCTATGAATTTTTCTCTTAACACTGCTTTCATTGTATCTCGTACATTTGGGTATGATATGTCTTCATTTTGATTAAACTCTATAAAGAGCTTGATTTGTTTCTTTATTTCTTCCTTGATGACATTATCATTGAGCAGAGAATTGTTTAGTTTCCAGGAGTATGTGGGATTTCTATTATATTTGTTGTTATTGAAATCTAGCCATGGTTATCTAATAAAACACATGGGAATATTTCAATCATCTTGTATCCATTGAGGTATGTTTTATGTCCAATTATATGGTCAATTTTGGAGAACATTCCATGAGGTGCTGAGAAGAAAGTATATTCTCTTGTTTTGGGGTGAAATATTGTGTAGATATCTCTTGTATCCATTTGGTTCATAACTTCTGTTAATTTTTCTATGTCTCCATTGAGTTTCTGTTTCAAAGACCTGTCCATTGATGACAGTGGAGTGTTGAAGTCTCCTACTATTATGGTGTGAGGTTCAATGTCTGTTTTGAGCTTTAGTAAAGTTTCTTTTACAAATATGGATGTCCTAAAAATCATTTGGGTCATAAAATTGAGACTTGCGTGTTCAGAATTAAGACTTCCTCCTGGTAGATTTTTCCTTTGATTAATAAGAAGGACAACTGTATTCTATGGGAAAAATTGATGCAAATATATTACAATGAATGGGAAAGCAAGTCATTGAGAGGCTAACTTCTCTAGTCATTTTGCTTTTCTTGAAAATTGAATTTCAGCTACTATAGAGTTTTGCAAACTAGACACTTTCACAGTAAAATATACAGATATAACAGATATACTTGGTTTTACATATTTATATTGATATCTATCTATCTATCTATCTATCTATCGAGATAGAGATAGAGATAGATAGAGATAGATAAAGATTAGATATATATTGATAAAGAGGAGGGAATACAGTAGTGCACATTTGTAAAATTTCACAATGTAATTTTAATATTGTCTCTATCATCATATGTCCCTTTTAAAAAGTGTTGATATTCTTATGTCATAATATGCAGGCAATGTCATGAAATTTTTAAGCATCACCGTGTCAGAGACAGGCTTGTAACTCAGATACAAATGTCTTTAAAAAACCTCTTCTTTTCAGAAAAACATTTCCTGATAACCTACGTGAGAGAGTACGTTACCATTTCCAGATAGAACAGGGGTATCTTGTCAGGACCAAAGTTTCTAGCAGAATATATATATATATATATATATATATATATATATATATATAATTTTTTCTAGTTTTGTGGAGTATGGTGTCACTGAATAGCTTTGATAAAGAGGAAGCCAGAAAACACAGTAATTTCATCATTTTCTTCCATCATTTTGTTTGTTATTGTTGTTGTTTCCCTCCTCCTCCTCCTCCTCCTCCTCCCCCTCCCCCTCTCCCTCCCCTTCTCCTTCTCCTTCTCCTTCTCCTTCTCCTTCTCCTTCTCCTCCTTCTCCTTCTCCTTGTTCTCCTTCTTCTTTACACAAGTACATCTAGGTACAGAAGCTCAGGTCAAATACTTACTTTATACAAACATATTCAAAGTATCTATTTTTGACATCTAGCTCTTTAAAATAGTCTTTCAGTTGAGATTCAGCACTCTAGATGGTAATAGATGGCATATATCTTGGCATAAGCCTGAATCACACGGAGACTGGGGCTATGTTGTTCATTGTTTAAGATCACTATCAGTGAAACTAAAAGATCCTTAAGATTCTCTTTCAAATCTTCCAGTTGTTCATTTAACCACTTGGGAATAAGATATATTGCTGAACTATGATGTGTACCCACAAAAGAGCATTGCCAAAATGCCCTGGAACAAATTAATTTAATTAATTTTTATAAGATTTTCTATCTCTTAAGTAATCATTTCTAGTATATGGTGTTGAGTCTGCTAGAAAATAATAAAAATATTCCCAATATGGTAATAACATATGCTAATACATTTTTTACTTTTCCCTTTTAAACATCATGTACATGATTATGTACTTATAAGTAGTTGTATATGGATATCCATCTGCAATATTGTGTATAATATATCACACAACATTGTGTGATATAACAATTACAATACTTATTTGAAAAATAAATATATAAAATATTCTATGTTTGGAGTATCTAAGTATTGAATTTTTTTATTTTTACCTATAGCAATTGTTTACATTTTGTGATTAAATGCATACATAGCCTCTAGGTGAACTTAAATTCACAAGTTAATGATTTTACAGCTAGTTATAGAGACATGGTCTTGTAATTCCAGTGCTCAGAAGAAGGAATGATTATGGAATAAGAGTCAGCCTTTGCTACATAATTGCCACATACTGGGGCAGGTATTCTGGTTATGTTACATATTAGGAATATAGTTTCATAAAGTCTTCTAAACAACAAAAAATCATCTGAAACAAAGTAAAAATATATTCTACATTACAACACAGTGTAATCACCTAACAAATATTAGCCAAGGTTTGAAATATAAGTCCTTTCTAAAAATGTCTGCTCAGTAACACAAGACAAATGTATAACATTTGTCCTTGATGTCATGAGCACAGTTTAATTAAGTCACTAACTTAATCAAACCTCCCTAAAAACGCCTAAGTAATTGCAAGTGGCCACAATTAAACCTTCCCTGTAGTCCTCTTGAATTAGTAGATGTGGTTATTTTTATATCATCACCACATTATTTTACAAAGAAGCTTGTATCATAGTTTTAGGATTTTTAACTTTTATTGCAAATGTTAATGTAACATTAATATTCAGCACTATGTTCCCAGGAGCAGGAAAATGCAAAGGGCATGGTTTTCCTAATGTGATTAATTTGTTATTCTGTCTTAGGCCTCTCATTAGGACAGATATTTAAGTTTCTAACTTATAAATTAAAAACATTAAGCCTGGAAATTCTTTCATGGTTTTTCTCAAAGGACTGAAAATCAGCAGTTTTTCTATTTTATAAACTAAAGTGTTGTTTTCTTTCTTAAGTCTACAAACAGGTTATATTCCGTTACTATTCAGAGATCACCTTGGTCTTTTGGCATGTGTTTGTGTATGCCATGTTTGCATATGTAGGAGGCAAAGGACAATCTAGGGTTTCTGTAATCAATGTCTACCTTTTTTCATAATTATCCCCCCCCCCATCTGTGATACATATGCCAAGCAATCTGGCCCATGAGCTTCTTGGGTTCTCTTGTCTCTGTATCCTCATCTCATGGCTGGAGTACTGGATGGCAGATGTGTGTTACTGGTCTGGGCTTTATGTGGTTTATGGAGATTTGAAATTAAACCTTCACAGTTCTGTGACATGCACTTGATGTCTAAACTGTAACCTCAAACTTGTGTGTGTAAATGTGTTCATGAATACCTGCCCTGATTCTTTTTTAAAGTAATGTCTGAATAATTTTATTCAGTATTATTCTGAACTATACAACAAATCACAAATTAGTCCAGAATAAGAAAAAATCAACAAGAATTCTCACTAAAGTGCTTTTAAGATAAACAAATACTATCTTGTATTTCATATGCATAAAAAGGAGCAGTTAATAATGAGATAAGGTAGATGCTAATTAAGAAAACCCTAGATTGTCCTTTGTCTCCTACATATGCAATATGGCACACACAAATACACGTCAAAAGACCAAAGTAACCTCTGAGTAGTAATGGAATATAACCTGTTTTTAGATTTATTTATCAGACATTCACAGATTACTTTTATATAAAGTGTTTTCTACCATTATCCATACTTTTATTTTAAAAAATTAAAAGATACCTTGAAAAATATTTCTCATACTAACTGTTCTTAGTAATTGTGGAAATATGATTCCCCTTGTTTTGAATATAGTTGAACTGAATTTAGTATTATGATGTTAAATGAATATGATGTTTAAAGTAAATACCAACTTTAAACTAGGGTGATAGAGGAGGTAGGATGATGAAATAAAGGTCAGCCTTGGGTACAGAGTAAAACTCTGTGTCTCCAAAAGCCAATAATAGTAATGAAAAGTAAATTCATTAAGAAATGAAATAAAAACAAATGGACTTTAAAATATAATCCAACAATATTTTTTTCATACTTGCATATATGTACAAATTCTTCTTTTTTTTTTTTGGTTTTTCGAGACAGGGTTTCTCTGTGTAGCCCTGGCTGTCGTGGAACTCACTCTGTAGACCAGACTAGCCTCGAACTCTCAAACTCAGAAATCTGCCTGCCTCTGCCTCCCAAGTGCTGGGATTAAAGGTGTGCGCCACCACCGCCCGATGTACAAATTCATACATGAAGATCAACGTTTCAAGAGAGAACAACCTTCGGCTCTTGAAGTGTTCCATATATATGTATTATAAATAAAGTTAATAGTACCTAATATTTTTAAGTATCAATTTGCACCAGCCATGATCTGAAGCTTTTAACCTACATTAGGTCAGTTTACCCTTTCTACACTTGCAGTATTGTAATTACTATTCTTTATTTTTAAGTTGAGGACTGTGGTTCAAAGAGACATTTCTCTGGGTCTATGGGTCCTCTGCTCAGTGCCCTGTTCTTTACTCTATTGCCCTTAGTTTACTTATAGCCCTTTCTAATATGTAAGGAAAAGCCTAGCCTTCCTGTGTGACAGGATTACAGACAGATGTCACATAATCTCCTCAATACACTTACAACTCACAGATGAGTCACATATGATGTGAAGTGACTAAGAGTCACTTTGCATCTACATTATTTTCTTCAGGCAACTATTAGTTTTGGAAATTTCTGTTGAAATCTCCAAATATGGCAAAATCTGAGGGTGCATGCCTGTAATATCTGCTACTCCAGATGCTGAAATAGAAGCATTGTAAATTTTATGGGAAAGATAAAAAAACCCGTTCTCAAAATGAAGAAAGAAACTAGGAGAGTAGGAAGCTAAGGGGATAGGAGAGATGGAGAAAGGGAGAAAGTCAGATTGAGGAAGAAAGACAAAAATAGCTTCCCTCTTCTTAAATGTGAAAATACAATCACTGAGAATTTAAATATCAGATATATTGTCTGTCTGTGTGTGTGTGTGTGTGTGTGTGTGTGTGTGTATAATCAGTACTGGTTCATTCCTTTTATTACTCTGATAATTAGGAAACAATGTTAACAAATATTTAGCATATTTGAACAAGATGACTATGTTAATAATTAAGAATAATTTGGAACCTTATATACTGATTATTAATATATTAATCACTACTTAATTTAGACTCCTCCACATAGAAGAAACATGTATTCTAAGTCATAATGATGAAAGGAGGACCTGCTTATACTTTGCCTGATTGGTAAACAGCATCTCATCCTAAATTACACGCTTTGTCTCTTAATTAGTTAAATTCTATGATTTTCTTAGTGTCTTCCCAAGAAGCAAAGATTACAAAGCTTCACATTTAGTGAAAGATTTAGATTCATTTTCTTCCTCTACTCTCATTTTTCTTCTTTATTTATCTGCATGTTACATCTTTGTACCAAAATTATTTGGTTCCATTATTTAACTCCTGTATGAATACTTTCCTTTATTAATTTTATTTCCTCTACTTGAAAAGGAATGAACAAATTCCAGAAAACTGATAGATGAAAATATTATATTTGTCATTTAACTTTTTACAAGAGTTTCTATATCATATATTATTTGAACACAGCAATTCTGGACACAGCGTAGTTCATTATTTATTATTTATTTTGCTTTGCTTCGCTTTGCTTTGCTAACATTAGACTGGGTCTGAGTCTCTCTAACTTGATCAGTACCTTGAACCCAGTCATCATTTTCTCTGACAAATTGCAATGTGATGAGAAGCATCTCAAAATGTCTTCAGCCACTGTCAACATGCTTGATTCTCCTTTCTTGAGTTGTTACAACATAAATGTCACCAAGCATTGATAGTTGGATCCTGGAGTGTATAATTATTGTTATTGACAACTAATGAATTGGACTCTTTTATTTTTGATTCTTATACTTTTAAAATCAATCCATACTTTTAGCAGATGTGTCTGTAAGATTGTTGAATTTCAGCTTTGATAGCATTAACACACAAAAAATGACTAGAATATGATACCCCCAGTCTCTTACTATTTTAAAATAAAGTGATTTTTTTTGGTTGATTGATTACTTGGTTTGTTTGGTTTGATTTTACAAGACAGAGTTTCTCTGTGTATCCTTTACTGTTTTACAATTCACTCTGTAGACCAGATTGGTCTCAAACAAAGAACCCTACCAGCCTCTGCCTCTAATGTACTGGCATTAAAGTTGGGTACCACCACTGCCAAGCTTAAAATAAAGATTTAAAAAATACCTTCCTTAGAGATTCACGGATAGGTCCCAAAGATAATAAGCTCAATGCCTACTACTTTTTATACAAATCCTATCAGTGGAAACATCTAATAAGCTTATGCAGAGACAGAGCTAAACCTAGAAGAGATTTATGGTGAAAACGCAGAATAGTAAGTAGCACTGAGGAACACCTTTAAAGTATCAACTGCATGAAACAGTTGGAGGAAATTGTCATTAGAAGAGAGCTGAATCCAGAAGTCCAAACTACAGAAGAACCCAGAGATAGATGACATGAATGGCATTGTATTTAGAATTCAATCAGATAAAAACTGCAATAGCAGTGTTCATATATATTAATTTATAACATCCCTGTTAGTACATGGTCTCTGCTCTATAAGTTAAATGTCTATATAAGTATCTCTGTATGCATTTCCCTACCTCTTTCATTGCATCTTGGAGAAAATGGTAAATGGTAAAATACATGCAGTCTTGAACCCAGCTTTTGTTTTCTAATCCCATCAATAGGACCATCTGGCTTTGTTCTCTTGAATATGCTACCCAATCATTCAGTTTAAGGTTCTTGATCTACTGAAAAGAGATTAAATGAGAAACAGATGTGAAGTACTTTTCTTCTATTGAAAGTATATGTCAGTCATATTTTATTAGCTTCTCTTTAATACTTGTATTTGTGGTGGTGAGGGTTTAGACTCTTAAAAGCCTCACTTAGTTAATTATGCATTATTTCCAACACAACATAACAATAAAAATACCTAAATACAATGAAAGCAGATAGTAGATATAATAATTGGATTACATAATTATATGTTGACCAATATACATGTCAAATATGTGGATTTGTCAAGTGGATTCTATCATGTGGAATTAAGATTTTAAAATGGCAGTTCAAGCAATATGTATGTTGTTGGGCTTGAATGCTAAGAAATTGGGCATAAAAACAGCTACTGACAAATGGTATCTTTACATAGTAGGATCAAATGGGAAAGATGGTGTTTGTGAGACAATCATGGACTTCAACACAGTTCAGTTATTCGCTACTGAAAGACCAAATTCACATGAGCCACTGGTTTTCAGAATGAAGGCAGTGTTTACCAAATGGAGGCTTGCTACAAAATATAGTTTTTATAATACAAAAATAAAAGTCAGCAAAAGTTATTGCGAAAGAACACAGCTTTGTACTTTCATTTCTCTTCTGTTTTTTATTCAGCCTCAACTTATCCCCTTTGCTTTTAATGTCTTTCATGTTTTTAACTTTGAAATTTAGACTCAGCATATGTCTGAAAACATGTTATATTTCTATGATTTATATTAACTTAATAAGACCTCTATTTATTTATTTGTTTATTTAATTATTTATTTATTAGAAAGGAGCATATTGCCGGGCGATGGTGGCTCATGCCTTTAATCCCAGCACTTGGGAGGCAGAAGCAGGTGGATTTCTGAGTTTGAGGCCAGCCTGGTCTACAGAGTGAGTTCCAGGACAGCCAGGGCTACACAGAGAAACCCTGTCTCGAACCCCCTCCAAAAAAAAAAAATGTAGAAAGGAGCATATTTTTGTTCTTTGTGGCTCAATGAGTTTCAGAACTGTATACATGTAACATCGTTTTTATTCATTCATCTGTTGATGGACATATACGTTAATTTCGTGCTTTGGATCTTAAGAACAATACCATGATAAATATTAATGAACAAGTATCTTCTTGGAACACTGATTTGAGAGTTCCTGAGTGTACTAGAAATGGCATACCTGGATCTTAGTTTAATATTAGATATTTTTGAAAAACTTTGTACTTATTTCCACAGTGTCTGTACTAGTATTTTTCATCCAAATTAACAAAATTAACAGTATGTAATGATTCTATTTCCTTCTACATTCTTACTAGCATTTGTTGGTGCATTGTTTCATGGTGGCCATCTGCCCTCTAACAGGACAGAATATCAGTGATGTTTTGGTTCACATTTCTCAGAGGGCTAAGGTCACTAGACATTTTTTATTTTTAGTAAGTATTTTGAGACTTGTCTGATCAATTCATTTGGTCAATTATCACCCAAATGACATTGAGAATTTGATTTTTGAATTTTTGAAATTTTCTTTATTACAATTATTATTATTATTATTATTATTATTATTATTTACAATCCAGCCATTGCCCCTTCCAACTCTACAGTTCCACAGTTCATCATTCCATTCCTCCTTCTCCCATCTCCAAGAGGATGCTCCCAGACCACAAGGCCTGCCTGCTTCCTGGGACCTCAAGTCTCTTGAGGATTAGGCATGTCTCCCACTAGGTCAAGACAAGGCAGTCCTCTGCTTAATATGTGTCAGTGGCCTCGGACCCCAGCTGCCTGTTTTATGCTGCCTGGTTGGTGGCTCACTCTCTGGGAGGCCCCTGTGGTCTGGGTTAGCTGCTATTCCTATAGGATCATCTTTCTTATCCACTTTTTCCATTCTTCCCCTAATTCAACCATAATGGTTCCTTATTTCAGGGCTATGGTTGGGGGTAAGTATCTGCTTCTGTCTCAGTCAGCTGCTGTCTATACTGTAGATAACAATCCAGTTGTTGAGGGACATATAGGTTGATTTCATGCTTTAGGTATTATGAACTATATCACGATGAACGTTAATGAACAAGTATCTTCATGGCACAGTGATTTGAGAGTCGGCAACAATGTGTTGCCAACAGGGGTTTTCCTAATCTGTTGACTATGTCTCTGGTGGTTGTTTTCTCTGCTGTGCAGAAGCTTTCGACAGAACTGTTATCTCAGACCTTGCTTTCACTCCTGAGCTATCACAGAAGTTCTGCATTCATGCCTGTACCTTGAGTACCTTCCACTCATTTTCTTTTAGCACTCCCAAAGTTTCAAGACTTCTGGTGTCATTTTTGCTCTACTTTCAACTTACTCAGTGCGAGATAGATTGTTCTAGTGATATAGTTCTACATCTGGATTTTCTCCTGTTTTCCAGCAACACCACTTTTTGAAGAGAATTTTTTTCTTATGTTGCCTTTTTGAGTTTAGTAAACTGTCGCTGGGTGACTTTATTTCTGGCCTTGTATTCCATTCATCTGTGTTCCTGATTGTTTGGTGGCTAGCTATTTTATTAATTATTTTCTATAGCTCTGCAGTATCATTTGAAAGAAAGCACTGTGACACCTCCAACACTGTTTTTGCACCTATTTGGGGTATATTGTGCATATATATGAACGTTAGGATCACTGGAAATTTTATATGAGTTATAATGAAACTATGAGTCAGTTTGGTCATAGACTTGCATTAACAAAGTTATTAATGTTTATCAACGATCATAGGACATCTTTCTATCTTCTAGTGCCTTCTTCAATTTCTTCGATGTTCAAAGATTTGCATTGTGAGATTAAAATTTTCAAACTGTTTGCGTGATACAATGGATTGCATGTGTTTCCTTTTATAACATTCTCTCTTATTTGTTCATATTTATTCAGGCCTTTCCTGACTTTATTTTGGCTAGACTAAGTCAGAATTTATAGTCTTTTCTATCTTTACAAATAATTAGTTATTTGTTTATTGAATCATGTTGAAATTATCTTATTGACTTCTATCTTAACATTTATTATCTTTTTCAACTTGTTTGCTTTGAGTTTGATTTTTTTCTCTCAAGTTTATACATCCATAATTTGGTAGTTTATTCAACGTGTTTCTGATATTTAATAAATGTATTTGTGATTTAAAACTGCATTTGTTGTATCACAAAGGATCTGGAAAGTTTTCATATTCATATAAATTTCATCTCTTTTTAAAAAAATCACTCACTTAATTTTAAGATTATAATTGCATCATTTCTCCTTCATTTTCTTCCCTTCAAACTCTTCCCTATATGCTTTCTTGCCTTTTTTTTTAAATAAATGGTCCCTTTTCAAAATTGTTATTTAATTCCAGCCTTTGTTTGTTCCATGTCCCACTGAACAATCAAGAGAACATTTTCCATTCTGTATGTGTTTATGTTTTGTTGTACTTTTCATTGCTCTTGAGTTCTAGCTATGCTTGTTTATGACATGATTAATAGCAACATATTACATAAATTTTCTATCTGTTAGAAACTTTCTTCTGTTTCAACATCTGATTGTTGTTCACTAGTAATCAAGTACAAGTTTGCAGAAACATGTAATTTCTACCAAATGAACTATATTGTATTGATATTGCTGCACTCAAATGGCTATCTTTTTCTTGTTGATGCAGTCCAATAATCATGGAACTCTTTTTAAAATATAAATTCTATAGTTAAAAAAGTTGTATATTTAGAAAGAAAAAATAAAATACTTTTTCCATGTTTATATCTAAATACGTAAATCAATGTCTATTATACAAAATAGGTTCATATTTTTAAAATATGCTATTTTGCAACATTTTCAGATATAGATACTGACTCAGATACAGATACAGATACAAATATAGATCTAGGTAGTAGAAGAAGAGGATTTTGCTCACATGGTCTGTATTTTGATTTCCCCACAACAAAGTAGCTAACACATGCATAACTTCATTCTACACTAACTGGAAAAGCATAAAATTAGTTGGATGCCTCTGTCTAATAAATAACAGAAAGTCATTAATATAAATAATTCTATTAATTTAAATATAAATTACCCATTAATTTAATAAAATAACCACATTAGAAATATAATTCTCTTCTTTGCTTCTTGATTTTCATCCTACATCCAGTTTTCTCTTCTTACATTTATCTCTAACTTGCAAGCAATAATTTCATATTTTCAGGATAGTGAAATTGAAAAGAAAACTAAAATCATAATATTCATTAAAACATGGAAACAAGTGCCTGTGATACTTATAAAATAAGCAAAACGCATCGTCTACACTATATGATAACTCACACAACTTCTCAGACACACAGAACAAACTAATAAAATTTGTTTTCCCTCTGTTCCTAAGACAGACTGTTTTTTACTGCGTACTTTTCATGCTGCTAAACATTAACATCTATTGAGAAAAATTTTAAAATAAAGTAGTGCATCTTTGAGTCTCATTTGAGCTTTTCTTTCACACGGTGTGTCACATTAATGCTACCCTACAGGGAAATAATCAAAGAACTTTAATGTAATACTGTGGTTCAGAAAGGAAACATGACAGCAGTACATTACTGCAAATTGAATTTAATGAGCTTCTTAGCACTAGGAAAGTGACTCTTTGAAACTGAAGCTATTCAATCGAGAGCATTTTGATTATAATTAAATCATTTTACATTTACCACAGGGACAAGTTTAATCTTAATTAGACACTTTTATGGGAAGGTGAAGCCACATGATTTATATTTTCTTGATCACATAGTGAGAGATTCATAATGTAAAGAATAAAAAAACAGTATGGTTGTCCTTTTAAGAGAAAATGAATGTACACATTCTCATGTTGGCTTCTGAGGAAGAGCTTGGAAACACAATACCAATAATTGCACCATTCATACATGCATATATATATCAGTAGATGGATAAATAACACCTGTACTCATCTTATTGTCCATCCTGTGATTATTTTAAAATATGGAAATCACATAAAGTGTCATTACATTGAGTGACACAGTACTTACTGAAAACCATCAGAACAAAGATCTTGTTTCAGTGGAAAGTGCTTTATAATTGGAGTCTCAAGATGATTCACAGACTAATTATGGCATTTGGAAGCTTTTCCATCTTGTGTAAATAATTTAATCTCCTGGGATGTTATTTCATTGCCTTTTTGGTAAGAATAATAAACTCTGCTCCTCATGGAATTATGTCAGTTTATATGAGATATGATTATAAAGTTACATTATAAACTTTAGAAGGATACTTAGTTGTTACATATTAATAAAAATACTGTAATTGTGACATTCTGGAATGTGTGCTACACATAGCTAAAAGGACCTTAATTTGCTCAGTACACACACACACACACACACACACACATGCACACACACACACACACACACACACACACACACACACACATATATATATATATATATATATATATATATCACAAGCCAAGGCAGTCTTATAATTGATGTATTCCTAATATTCAAAGCCTGTCTCATTCTTAAACAAACTGACATGGTAATGAAGTAGAAAACTTCATATGTTTCTTAAGGATTAATGATGGCTGTTAAACAAAAATTGTAAGTATTTTTCATACTTTATCTTCATTCATCTATGATATTCAATCATAGATGAATTAAAATTTATTTAAATCATAGTAATGATGGGCTTTTTGCATTTCTTATGGACAACATTCACCCTGTCAGGATAGTTGGAAATTGAAACATTTAGAAGTGATCCTGCCTCTCAACTCGACTCAGGAATACCTGCTAAGTTCACAAAATATAAAATTCTATCAGGAAAAGTTGTACTGTACTCTGACCTTTAAGGCCACTTAACAAATATTCTGCTTTTCAAAAAAGCTGTCATTTTTAAAGAGACTAATAAAATGTCATTCACAATAAATTAACAAAATTTCTCTCTGTATGTATAATTATGACTGATTCTTCCTTTGGTACTTTGGAAAGATAATTCTTGTAATAATTGTAGGTATATAATCAATACTATACAGATGAAAATATTTGGTTTGAATTCTTTATGCGATTGTCAATCTAATCAACCGATATTCTTAGAGATATACTTTTGCAACTAATACTTGTACATATTTATGCATGTGCTCCTTGTATTACTAAACACCATGGTATAATTGTTTTAATATGAAGTCAGTTACATGTTCAGTTTTGAGTGGTAATAAAATGGCCTTGAAAACAAAATGTTTGAATGGGTTGGATGTGAACTACCCTCATATTCTTGGCATGAGCTCCTGTTATTTCTGACTTTATATTGAAACATCTTAGACAAGATGAACTTTGAGTCTTTTAAAATTTATTTAAACCATAGTAATGATGACCTTTTTGCATTTCTTATGTACAACATTTACCCTGTCAGGATAGTTAGAAATTTATTTAGTTTTTTCTTACTGGAATGATTTGATACATTTGACTGCTAATTTATTTGTAAGATAATTTTGACAGTTCCATGACTTTAGAGAGGAAGATGGTTCCCTCCATATTTTCTAAATTCTTAGGTGAGTGATTCTCTTGACATTACTTCAGTATTCTCCTAAATTCATGTTTTATATCAATGAGTATAGGAATAGGAAGAACACCAGGACATTAATCTTACTGTCTCTGCCATGGTCTACGTGTGGATGTGATGAGGATCAGGAAGGGACCTATGAAAACCTCCCTTTGACACCCTCTTAAGTACTTTCCTCATAACCACACATCTTCTTTCTCTTTCATCTTGCCAGTGACCTCTTTCTTTTACCTCTTTCTCATCTTGAAATTTCTTCTTAACAGTAAAGTCTAGAGAAAATATATTAATTAAGGAGAATGGATTCTCTCTTAAAACCTCCAAAAAAGAAACATAGATCCTAAGCATACTCTGACCTTGGTCTTGCAAGGACCATTTGATGTTCTGCTCTCCTGAACGTAGGATTTTGTTAATTTACTAAAGAAAATATATGGTTTCAGGTTCCACTCAGGTCAGTGATTTTCTATAAAGACTTGAGATTCCTGCCTTACTGAAGCAAAAGTTTTCATGACTGTCACAGGAAGATAAGCATTTTGGAAAAAGGAAGAGTGATTAACCGAGGAGGAATACAACATTGGGATAGATAAACTGAGTTCATGAAATCAAATGGTATAAATTTCCTCTCATAGGAGGCATCACGAGGACATCCCTGATCACCAAGAGAATGACTTCATTTTGCCTTCCGTACTTGCATTAGATAGTCTATCAGGTGTTCATATGCAGAAAATGAAAGCACTATTTCTTTTATATTCTGTATCTAGAATGCAATGTTTGAATGTCAACATTTAAAAAGAAGAATGACAAGGTCAGAAAGCAGAGGAAATAAAATTTAAAACTAGAGAGCATGGGCTTCTTAGACCCTTCTGGTCAGGATCCGTAATAGGTCTAGGCGGCTCCATCAATCGTGGGCTTAGGGATTGGCAAGAGGTTCCATCTGTGACTGCTCTGCCAGTCAAGGGCCCGCAAGCACTGTCATCTCTTGACCACATTACAGACCCTGAGAGCAGCTCAGCTCTCCCGGCAATCCCCAGAGCCTACCAGGCAGTGACGATGAGAAAGGGGAGGAGGATGAGGAGGAGAATGGAGGGGGAGGAAGAAGAGCAGGGGAAGAGCTAGGAAGGGGGAAGAGACACCTCCAAAGGTCCTCACTTGCCAACATCTCAACGGAAGTAGGGGAGAAAAGAAAAGGGAAATGTCAAAAAACTGGCCCCATCTCTCAGTGACACTAAGGGCAAGGAAGAAGATAGAAACTGCCACAGACAAGCGCCTCTTGATGGGATCTCCGCTGAAGAAGAGAAAATAAAGAGGGAGTGCCAGAAATCGTCCTCCTATTGACATCCAAACCAGCCCTTGGACAGTGTTGGCCAAACAGATTACAAATCGATGATGAGGACAAGTTCTGCTACAGCTGACCCATCTAAACCCAGCTCTGACTCATATTACCTCGAGCAGTGGCAGAATAGGGAAAAGAATAATCACAGACACAAAATCAAATTTCAGCCACTTCAGACACCAGAGCAGGTTCATTCAAAGGCTTCTATAGAAGAGATTGAAATGTCTTTGGCTACAAAGTCAGACAGTGAAGATACTAGAGCTGAAGCCCTGTGAGCTTGCATGGCTGGATGGGGCTTGATTTCACCACTTTAATAAACAGTTGTACTCAGTGTCCAACAATGCTGCCCAACATCTAGTCCAGGAAGGACCTAAAGTTTTCTCCTCTATCACTGTAGTTTACAAAGACAAATGAAGAATGCACCCAGTGGGTCATATTGCCAAAGATCTATGCTAGAAGCCTGCATCCCTGATGGTAACTTTAGTTATAGAGCTTGCCACCTAGCTTCAAGTGTCAGGGACCCTTTCCGTTGTTTTGATTTGGCTTCTCTGGGCTCCATAGTCACTATATGTGACATGACCAAGGTGACTCTGGAGGATGAATCTGTGGCTGTAGCTGCATTTTGTCTTTCACTTAAATAATGTTGTATGGATGAACTGAGGAAATCTTCAGCTAAGGCTGGAAATATTACGAGGCACTCAATAAACCAACTATGGCTATAAAAATTAAAACTAAATGCAGAAGACAATAGAAACAGTTATAAAGACTAAAGATTAAAAGAAGGAAGACCACAAAGGTGATGATTGAGTAAAATTACATAGCCCAAATTTTAATATCAATGTTAAGTGGTGAATTTCCTCTATCTTATTTCCATAGTCTAGCCAATCACACTATGAAAATTATGCTGTAATCCTTATATGCTGAAATACACTGGTAAAATGTTGGCTCTTGGGGTACATGGTCTCATTAAAATAGACTCTCTCCTCAATAGATAAAGATGCATTGTCATTGCCTATTGGCACATAGAAATTTAATTCTATGGTGTCTCTAAATAGTCGAGTAATTAAAAGAAAACAACAAACACCAATTTCTTTAACTTCAACATATATCTATTGTGACTATGTAAATACTAAGGGAGTATTAGCTGCCATTCAATCTATCAGATGAGGACTATGCTTTTCTGAATTATTCTCATTGATGGACCACAAATGATTGCTGCTCTCAGAGTATTTATTGAATCAAACTGAGCAAAACAATGTGATAAAATTTGCTGGATAATGTCCACAGAAGATAAGAATCAAAAATTTAGGGTAAGAAACTACCTCAGTTAACGTCTATTTCATGCTGTCTCAAATAGTATCACCATTCTGGATGGAGGGATTTTCAAATCTCATCAGCCATTTTACACCTAATTAGAAAGGCAAATTCTACTAAATTTTCCTCTATTTCCTTTGATGAAGACCTATAGGTATTAAAGATTACAGGGGTTCATTTTACACTGAACTTCTCATTCTGTTACTTCTGCTTACATCAGTACAGAGCAGATGAGAACTGCAGAGTGTAGTAGCACTAGCATGCATTGCCTTCTATCTCCCAGGTAGTAAATACAATTGTTTTGCTTTTCAAGGTCTAAAATGACTAGATATCAGCAGCTAACATCCTGCAGGGCAAATCAGGATGTGACATAAAGTGTTTAGAATTGCTATGTTAGCATTGCTAAAGGAACAGTAATAGCAGAGTGTCTGGGGGCACAATAGGACTGTTGGCAATGTCAACTGCTTACTGTGTGGTGGAGAACAAACTGGGTCATTGTTTTGGTTCAGCTCACAATTTAGTTTCCCTCCCTTTTCTTTACCTGGGGAATTTTTAAAAGATGAATTATCTTTTTCTCCTATGTCATGGATATATTGTGATTCTGGAGTTTCTTCTCTCCCAGTATCTCTTTTCAAGTAATTTAAAGGTCATTTTTTCTAATCAATTCTTTTCTCAGAAGGTTTTTAGATTTATCTGTCTCAGTTATTCCTTTAAGTAACAGTGATAACTTCTTAAGTGTATTTTGTAGCAAACTCAGCAGACTATATATTCTTAATATTGAAAATGAGGAGATATACACAAACAAAAAAGTGTCAATATGTACCTGTGGCTTTGGAGATAATCCTTCCCCAGTAAATACATATATTTGGTTTTATTTGTCACTGCATGTATTGTTATGTTGACATCACCATAATTCTCTAAGAAATCTCTACCCTTAAATCTCCATGTCTGCTTTTTCAGAAATTGTTGAAAGGCGATGCTAATTATATTATATATCTATCTAATTTTAAAATATTGTCTCTTCCAAAATCATATTTTTGAGCAAGCAAGTTTATTGCATTACTAATATTTTATTTACTTATAAATCATTTCTCATATATATATATATTTCACATATATATTTCATATATATATAAATACACACACATATATGTGAATTACAAGCTTTTCTCTATTGTCCCACAATCGTATTCTCTGAACTCCATGTTGTTTGTATGTGTAAACTTGCATGTACTGCTGCAGATGCTCAAATGTACATCTGTAGGGGCCAGATGAGGACACTGAGTATATCTATCTCCCTTTATTATTCATGGCTTCATTCCTTTGTGATAGGATCTCTCATTGAATGAGGAGCTCACTGACTTGGGGCTATGCTGGCAGCAAACAATTATCTGCAAATCTCCTGTATCTGTCTCTCACACTCAAAGGCAAGCCCTGGCATTTGCCCTGAGTTTTGTGAATCCAATCAAGTGCTCATTTTAGTGATGTGAGGGCTCTTACTAACTGAACCATCACCTACAACCATCTATGACCCCTTCAGTGAAGAGAACAAGTACTTGCAGAAATATACTCCCTCTGTCCTCTATAGAAAACAACATCAACCATGACATATTCCATGAAAATCTGTAAAATAGCAGAGATGGCATTCAGCTATTTCATTAGTTATGCTCTCATAGATTGCTAGCTTCTTTTTCTTTTCCACTTGTGGTTTATATATGATATCCAAGAAAGTTCGTATGAGTTAGGAAGAAAATAATGTGGTGTAGCAGATTTTTCTGCAGTAATTTTAAGAAGCAAATATTCTTCTGAAAATTATCATTTCATCATAGAGAAAGAAATCCTTCTAAGCCTACTATTTAGAGCTCCTTTATGCAATTAATGGTTTTTCTTTAAATGCTGTATTCACTAACAATTTTTCATGTGCCTCCAACGTTCTCTATATCTTTTCTCCATCTTTATCATTCATTGCTCCTGTTTTAAGTATATTGAACTCTCCCCTGAACTTCTTGGGAAAAGAAAGGAAGAAACAGAAAGCTAGAAAATTGCAATGATCTGCCTTTCAGAATAATGCAACCATTTGTTAGAAATTGCTTATTGTCTATGGGAAAATGGGGAAGAAACACAGAAAGCAGAGGCATACCCATTGTGTCCCTCCCCTTCCTTCTCTAGCCTGTCTGACTGAAAACTGACAATTGAAAACCTCTACTGACACTGTCAACAAAGCTATTATTCCACCCATTGGTCAGTACATGTTCATTTTCTGTCAGATGCTCAGGGAACTGAAGCACCCTATGCTGATCTGTCTCTTAGGTTCTCAGGGACACTAGCAGTTAATCTGCATTATGCACAACTTTGATTATCAAAGACTTGAATCATCATTCACCTCCATGAAAGCCCAGAGACAAAAGACCATATAGAAATGACTGGCAGTTATTTTCTAGAGGAAGGGAGATAGTTCAATTTTAAAAAAATGTAAACTTTCAGCTTTTATTTATGAAAAACAATATCTCTGCTTCCCATGGAGACAGGGCCATAACAAAACTCACCATATGCACCACAGCTGTGTGTAAAATTCTACCCCCTGGACAGTCACAAAAGCTCTCTTAAGTAGGTAGTTAATAGCCTCTTTATTAATTTTTAAAGGTTATTTGAAATATTAGAGTACTTGGGAGGAGACTTTGAAAGTGTGATTAATTTTTTTCTAAAATTATAGTGCTTGATCTTAACATATTAAATTTACCTTTGTGTATAAACAATGTTATACACTTCTTACACTTCTAAGCGTGCAAAGAAAATTGAACATTTGGAAGAGGGAAAAGTTTGAGTACCCTGCTTAGCTTAGTGTCAGTAAATAAGACACTAGTTCTGAGTCCTGAAAGCCCTCTGTAGCACTGCCCTAATGCTGGCTCCTAGCAGTAGCCAATGGACATTATGAGATTCAAGACATGGTGTCTTCAGTTATTCTCAAGTTCTAATATTGCTTTGTCTGCCTTTGATGTACTTTATTGTGTAATGACATTATCAGTCTGCAGTTTTGTGAGGCTGCGGTTCAGTGAGGACACAGATTTCACATAAATATCCTGCAGTTTATGGTTCCAAAAGGTGCTTCTTCCCTCTTGCTCTGTTAATTAGTGATAGCTACTTGGCATCTTGAATCATTTGAATGTGAAGTTCTTTTATAGAATCTGTTTTATCAAAAGTTTCATAGTTTGAAATATTAGCCTACTAGAAACTTACTTGAAAATCCACATTTTTCTTTTAAGCTCTTTCTTAGAACTATTCATTTTTCTCATAAATTAAAATATATGCACAATGAAAATAATTTTCAATTGTCTTAAACTTTTATTATCGTGTTATAGTTGTTACTGCAACTTTATAATGTCACAGTTTGAGTTTCAAATTATTTGAACAAATATTCGTCTATGAAATGTATAATTTAATGAATATGTTTGAGTGAAAACTTCATCCCAAGATACTGAGTATACCAGTTTGTGTTAGTAATCTTTCTCTCACTATAACAGAAATCCTGAGCTAATCTTCTTAAGATAAAAGGGCTTGTTTTGGTTCACAGGTTTATAGGCTCCAATGTGTAGCCAGTTGACTTTGTTGACAAGGCAAAATCATGGAAGAAATGAATAGTGAATTATAACTGCTCATATTTAAAAATAGAAAGAAGAGAACTGGCCCCTCATCGCCCAAGTAAGATCGCACAATGATCTAAGGAGAGTACACTATGTTGTCCTCCCTAAAAGGTCCATATATCCCCACAGCATGAGCCAGAGTACTAAACTGTATCTCATAGGCCTTCTGGAGACATTCAGTGTTTAAACTAAAGAGATTGGTGTAAAATGACCATATAAGATAGGGAAGGAAAACAGAATCACAAACAAGAACAACAGCCCAAGAAGCCAATCCACAAACTTATAGTAGCAGCCACCATTTGGGACCTGATCTCTATTAATACCTCTACACTTGTCACTTCCAGCTCAGTGCTAATCACAGAACGCCAAATATACTCCATTTATCAAGACTATCAAACTTTTGGTAATTCTACATCCAGGTTCTCCATTTCAATATCCAGAATCAGAACTGATTGAAAGCTTTCTATTTCTTGTTCCTATACAAAGCTGTCTAATCCTCCCTAACGCTTTTGAGGGTCTCTCAAATTCAAGTGATGGTGAGTAATTCTGTCTCTTCAGTAAGTTCTGCATAAAAAGACTTTACCTAGTCCCATTTCGGAAGTTTTCATTAATGTTCACAAATCAAATATCATTATCCATTGCATGTTATATCATTTTGGATATATTTCTTAGCTTTGAATCTTATTTGTTGAAAAATAGAGATTCTTCAGAAATAATTATTTGCACTAACCCAGAAGAAAATAGTAAGACAAGAAACTAGTGGAATTTAATTTTTTGGACAAAAAAAAAGACAGTTCATTTTAAAATATAAATAATTGAGAGTATAGTTAAGCTAGAAACAGAATGTTCTGTAAGTTACTTACTATGTTTTACATTTTCATATATAACTTTGTGTATTATTGAAGAGTAAAGATATAGAAACTCAACAGTAATTATACTTTATTCCAAATTTTCATATAATGCTATCATTCAAAGTCAGTAATGACACATCAAAAACTTCAAAAGTTTCAAAATCATAGAAAACATCAAAAACATAGAAAACTTCCAAGCTTTCTAATTAAAATTTGTGTTAAGTTATAGGTAAATCAATACTTATGGACAATTATAATATTTGATATTTGTATAATTTTGATAGATAATAATTTTATAAAATGTGTATAATATTTGATGGATAAATATGTGTTCTAGTATTTTTTAAAAAGGAAAAGAAAAATAGAGATTCTAATAGTACCCATAACATAATTAATGGCCAGACACTTTCCTCATATATGCATGTGGCTTACTGTCAATACTTATGAGTTCTAAGTTTTGCTCATTACTCTGTAGTTTGATAGAAAGAAATAAGGGATTGAAATGACAATAGATTAAAATTCAAAGAAAATCATTATCTGAGTTATATGCAGATATTTTTTACGTATAAGTTGCTTGCTACCTTTCCCTACATTAAGTAGACATTCATCTACATGAAAAGCACAATCAGAAATTAATTAATAAAATAATGCACAAATGAATAAGTAAATTAATGAAGAGACAAAGTTATTATATAAGTTGTAGATTCTATGGCTACACAGACTAATCATTCTCTCAACCATAAAGAACATGTGTCTCCAGATCCAAGTCAAATTGTATAAAGAGGCAAAATCATATCAGAGCAAGAAAGTACATTAGTGATCACTTAGTCCAGTGATTTTCAAATTATTTTGAACTACACAGTAATAGAAATTCAAAATAGAAAATGTCAACAGTGATACCTATTAGGAATAAACAGACTTGGACTAAATGGTAATGATAGCTCTTCTTTTATTACCAAAGAAAGAGAAACATTCCATTCTTGGTTCTGTCTCTTTCTACCAAAGTAAATTCTGGAGAATATAATACAGTAACTGTAGCTTCCCAAGAATGGATAAGCCAAGAGAAAAGCTAAGAACCTACTACAGATTTTTGACAAAACTTTTCTGTGTAGATTTTGCCTAAAATGGTCACAGAAAACAGAAGTTTTGTACAATATTTTGTGTGTGTATGTGACATGGTCCCATACAATGGACAGGTTAGCTGAAAATACATCAAGGGAATTAAGAGTATTAAGTGTATTGATAAATACATTGGTGCTGTGAGCACCGACGATGTAATTACTCTGAGGACGCTTTAGAAGTAGAGTAGTGTGCAGATTATTCCCAGTGAGGCACAACTTGAAGGATGGCAACTTCTGTACAGATTTTTTTAAAGGACACAGATACTTCGATGACAAGAGAATATCCCTACTCAAAGAAAGTCAGGAAGTCCTATGGATTCCTGACAACTCCCAACAGACCTCTCCAGTGAAAGGCAAATGGTAAGCAGGATTGAACATAAAGGCTACATGAAGGCTCAACTTGGAGACATGTAGTTTAGGATGTTTGCTTTAAATTTAAGTTTTTGTTAAAAAAATGGTATTCTAAATGCCAATATGTAATTAAAATGATGTTATTTTACTTTACTTTTAAATCTATTACAAATAAGAGAGGGGGTTAATTCTATGATGGCTAACATGTAAGCTGATAAAAATCATAAAAACAATGGGTTTGTTGTGTTCATTCCATTACTAATGTAAGAAAGGATATTATAATCAGGCTTTAGCATTTGTACCTTCACTATTAAGGGTGAAGTTAGGGGGACTTTTATATAATGTTGGTGGACAATTTCCTTCTCTGTGTCACAGGATTTCATGTTTTTTACTGTACTTGATTTAGTTGGTCCATTTTGACAATATGTACTAAGTAAATATACATGTTTCTTTTCAGAATCCATAACACTTTCAAACAGTCCATAGTCCACATAGAGTTTGACATAAATACTTTCAAATGCCATATGTAAAATACTTTGAAAAGACTTTTAAACATCATGTGATGTTAATTTTATTCCAAAGACAATAGTCTCATCCAGAATACACAAACTCATAGAGTGACAAAGAGTCATAGGCTAAAGTATGTTGTTTTTAAGCACTTGGAACGGAAATTAGAGCTTCACATATGCTAGATAATCTCTACCACTGAGCTAAGGCCAGTCTTCCTATGTCTAAGCAATTCTAAGATATTAACTTATTCACACTCCTCAAGGGCCCCATGGCATACTATTCTTATTATGCTTGTTATTTTAACTCTCAACTTTTTTAATTTTAATTTTTAATTCAATTTTTTAACTTTCTTTACATCTGGATGATATCTTCCCCTAAATCTTTTCCTCCAAATCCTTCCCTCTTTTCGCACTCCCCCATCCTCCTGTTCTTCCTTTCTCCTCAGAAAAACAGAGACCTCCCATTGATATCAACCAGCCTTGGCATATCAAGTTGCAGGAGAACTAGGTGTATTTTTTCCTACTGTGGCTAGGAAAGGCACCCCAGTAGGGGAAAGGAATCAAAAGGCAGGCAACAGAGTCAGTTATAACCAGTGCTTCTTCTGTTAGGATTCCCATATGAAGACCGACTAGTTCTTCATAACTGTTACATATGTGCCTGGGGTCTACATCAGATAACATGTATGATATCTACTTGGAGGTTGAGTCTCAAAGGGCCCCTTTAGACCCAGGTTAGTGGATTCTGTAGATTTTCTTTTAGTGTCCTTAACTCCTCTGGCTCCTTCAATCCTTCTTCCACCTCTTCAGTGGGATTCCCCAAGTTCTGCCTAATGTTTGGCTGTGGGTCTCTGCATAAATTTCTATCAGTTGCTGTGTGATGCCTCTTACATGACAGTTATGCTAGGCAGCTGTTTGCAAGTAGGAGCAGAATATCATTAATAGTGTCATGGATGGGTTCTCTCTGATAGAATGGGTCTCAAGCTAAACCTTTTTAACTGACGAGTCACCTGAGACCAATGAGACCCCAGTTTAGTACACTACCCAGAAATAGAGCTAGTAAATAGTGAGATTGAGAGTTATAACTAGACAAAGTGAGTACAGAGCCTGCAAAACCTTCAATCACTCCTGAATTACTTTTCATAAGATCCTTCTGAAAGGTTGTACTAAAGCTGGATTACTGCCAGGCTCTGGGCAGCAGAAGGAGCCTATAGTTCTTTTTCTGCAGCCATCTCTATCATTCAGTTCCCTGCTTCTCATCTTACTGCCCCTTGTTTCACCATTTCATTGAATTCAGCAAATATTACTTGAGTACCAGGATTTCTATGGTCATGAGTTGTTTACAAAAGTACCTATTTAGGATTTAACACAAAATCAACCTAAAGCATAAGCAATCTAGTAATCACTGAACTGAGAACTTCAACACAAAACAAGCCTTGTTATTAATGATCATATATAATAGTGATTTTAATGTCATTATTATTAATAAGTATAGAATGATTTGTTACCTATGAGTTAAACACCCATATTCTTGCATACGATTGTTAAAACACATGTATAATGAACACAGATGAAGACACTAAACTCTCCCCTTCTGTTTGAAGAATATAAGAATCAAAATAGCTCAGACTAATAAAACTCTTAAGATTGATCAGGATGAATAAGAAAAATAATCAAGCAGACCTGAACTTGGATCATATGTTGTTTCTTGTTTGATGGGTTTAGGCAAAATATATAGTTTCTCCAATTTCTTGTCTGAAAAGTTAAGAGATTTACATTATTTATTATTAGTTTATTATTATTATTATTATTATTATTTACTGTTATCATTACTATTGAGACAGCATCTCTCTACATAACCTTGGCTGTCCTGGAACTTATTAACTAGAGCAGGCTTGCCTAAAACTCACAGAGATCTACCTGCCTTTGTTGGGATTAAAGGCAGACACCACAATACCAGGTATACAATTTTATTGAGAAAATTATTTTTGGGTCGTTTGTTTATTTATACACTGGGGAATAACAGCAATGTCTTTAGAAGTTTTGGCAACTTGTCATTTTTTTTCCATGATTTAGGGGTTTTTATTTTTCCTTTTTAGTCTTGTGGCCAAATCAAAAATATCACAATAAGATTAAGCAACAGAAAGGTTTAGGCATTACTATCTCCTAGGCAGCAATCCTTTCTGTGCGTCACAGAAAGCTTCTCAGAGGAAACAGCAACCATACAGTTTAATGTGACTAGGGGATATAAATTCAGACCATATCTTCTTGAGGTTGATAATGCTGCTTCTTGAGCTGGAATCATTTGTTGTTTGTCTTTCTGTTCATCCAAGGATGCTTAGCAGAATCCTTGCCTTAGCAAAGTAGTTTTCAGAGAAAAACCACCCCATATCTTGCAGTGACTATCAAATGTAATATTAAGCATTGCCAAAGTTCCCCAGGGAATCATCAGCTGTTTAGAGAGATTCTTACACTTTTGACAGTCAGCAAACTAGAATCCAAACACTTTTTTACTTGCTGGATGAACAGCTGAACTAAAAGGAGAAGCAGAACAAGAACATAGTTTCTATAAGTTTGAGCTGCTAAAACACAGCACCATAGATAAGTGTGGCTTATAAGTAGAATGAAGTGATTTCTCCTAGCATTGGAGGTTGGAAGCCAGAGATCATGGTGCTAGCAGGTACCACTTCTGATTAGATTCCCTTGCTCATTCACATCTTAAGTCTTCCCAAAAGGCAAGAACAGAGGGAGCTAGCCCTCTGGTGTCTTCTACAAAATAATGGTCCCACTGTGATGACTCTTTATGCATAAGATAATTATGAAGCAAACCCCCTCCTTGTAAGTAGCATCTTACCAAGATTCAGATCCAGGAATTGGGGAGAAAAACATTTTATTTGAAGTATTGCTGTTTGATCTTGTTGGTTTTAGTCTGAGAGCCTTTTTAGCTTTGCGATTACTAAAAGACCTTGTAATAAAAATAGCAAATTACATTTTAGAATATGTATCTATATACAAATTCATATATCCATTCCACAGTAATTGGCCAAAAGAGGACATGGATTCGAAAAGGAGTGAAAACTAATATTTGGAAGAGTTTGGAAGTAAGAAAGTGAAGGGAGAAATGTTGTAATTAAATACAGGTTCAAACACAAATAAACAAGGTAACATTCTCTACTTTTAAAATAAAACAGGAAGAACTGTAGAAGGAAAAAGTCCAGCTGAAGTATCATTTTACTTCTTAGTGTTGCCTGCACCTCTGTAAAAAGGTACTGGAACCTCTGCCACCTTGCAGTCATCAGGAAGACAATGTTTTCTTTTCCTACCACCTAGGGTGCACGTTTAAATTGCTTTTGCTTATTTGGTTCCTTATGGAAACAGTTGAAAGTCATTGTGGCTCATTATGTGTGAAGCTGTAAATTGGCCTCTTTCCAGACAGACACATTTCCTAAAGGTCTCTACCGTGCAGACTGGCCTTCTCTAGAACCTTCTGTGTCCTCTTGTAGAAGATTACTACAAAATTTTATTCCCCTCTCCTCTAACCTGGAATAGGTCCTTTTATTCACAGAGAATGCCTCCTGTGGCTATTGCAAATGGAACTTTTGGCCACTTCTGCTAATGCTATCTTCTTGTGTGACTCATGATCTGCTTCCTGGACTTCTTGAACATCCTAGCCCAAGACTTTTAACATTTAGTATCTTCCTAACATCTTAACTTCAATAAATAACATTTGGAAGGAATGAATGGTTGAGCAAACCAAAGATTCCAAATCACAGACTATAAAGGGAGAAGAATTCTTTTTCCTAGTCAGGCAGGGGGCAGTTGAATTATGCACATGCTGTTCTCTATATTCTCAGGTAAAGATAATAAGGAAAGATCTTGAAATACTTCTGTCAAAATCAGTTGCATTTCCATATGCTAGTATTTCAGTTTTCAGTTCTGCTTCTCTCTGAAGGTTACATGGATGATAGGCTCTCTCCCTGGTCCCTTAGCATGGTCTCCTGGACCTACTCAGCACTACTCTTTTCTATTTCCGTATATGAAATGAGAAAAATTTATGGATCTCTATTCCTTCACAAAATCTACTGCTGAATGACTGACAAAAATAATTCAAATTCTTTTCATAAAGTGCAGTTCCATTCATTGCCACGTATTATAATGGAACAATAGTGATTACATTATCAGCAGGGAAAAAAATTCTGTAAAGCTGGACTGTTCTTATTTAAATTTTGTTTATCCAGGTATTTATTGTAATAAGATAATATTTCACTGTGAATTAGCAACTTAGTGAGATGTTCCAGTTGTTTGTAAAGTTTAATTCTATAGCAAAAAAATAATAATAATCTCAGGATGTAGCTACTGTGACAGCTAATGAATAAATACGAAGCTTATTTTCAACTCATTTACGCATTAGGAAATGTAGGTTTTAGCCTTCATTATTGTATCACATTCAATAAAATTATAGACAAGCTTTGTCCTGATAAGTGAAATAATTTGCATGCATCAATCACAGCAAGAAAGAATACGTTTCACGTTTCTCATATATACTCATGGGCAATTTGCGTTTTAGCTTGACAGGGTAAAGGAGTGTTTCACAGGACAATTAGTCAAATCTTAGTGCTTAAATAGTGTTGCATGGTTAATTAAACAGTTTTCATTTTAGCAACAATATTTGCTTATGACAGTGCTGAATGTAGGAGCTTTGAAATGCAAAATATTTTGGAATTTGGGGACATCAGAGGCATTATTCTCTCAATCATCTGTACACTAAACATCCGGTCTTGACATTTTCATCTGAATTACAAGATTTCGTGACTTGAAGAGACCTGTGTTATGAAGTCAACATATGAAGAGAGTAGTATGGGTTTGGAGTCTTGGTCTGAATCTTTGCTCCATTGTCTATCAGCCATGTGACTATAGGCACACTTTAGAAACTCTCTAACCCAGTGATGCTTTACCCCTCCAAATACTGCTTGTGAGGATGCTTTTAAAATGCCAATGTCCTTGATAAAATGCCTGACAATTGGGTTATGGAACCTGAAGAGACCAACTCAAGTAATTAGACATGGCTCCCAGTGGAGGGATGGGGTCACCAACTAACCTTCAAAATTGTTCCTGTGTAAAAGAAATGAATGGAGAAAATTGGAGAAGAGATTGAAGGAAAGGCCATCCAGTGACTGGCCCAATTTGAGATCCATTCCACAGGTGGGAACCAAACCCTGACACACTATTACTGATGCTGTGTTGTGCTTGCAGATGGGATTCTCTCAGGGCTGTCCCCTGAGAGGCTCTACCAGCAGCTGAATGAGACAGATGCAGAAAATTATAGCCAACCGCTGGACTAAGGTCAGGGAACCCTGTGGAAGCCGTAGGGGAAGGACTGAAGGAGTTGAACTGGATGGCAACTGCATAGGAAGAACAACCGTGTCAACTACCCTGGAACCCTGGGAGTTCCCAGAGTCTAAGCCAACAACTAAAGCTCATACACAGGCTGGTCCAAGGCTCAAGACCACTGGCACATTATGTAGCAGAGGGCTACCTTGTCTGGCCTCAGTGGGATAGGATGTGCTTAATCATGTAAAGACTTAATGCCCCAGAGAAGAGGAATATGTGTACATGGAGGGGGTATGTTGAGGTGGGAGTCGGTGGGTGAGGTGGGTAGGTTGGTGAGATCACTGAGTGGGGGGCTAGGAGATGGTTAGTGGGAAAGTGAGGGTCAGGGTGGGCATATAGAAAGGTAGGGTAGTATTGCACCCTCTCAGAGGCAAAGGGGAGGGGGATGGGGTGAAGAACTCTTGGAGGAGGGACCAGGAAAGTGTTCAACATTTGGAATGTAAATAAATAAAACAATTAAAATAAAATGTCAATGTCTAGGGACAATGTGTCTCAACACAGAATGTCATTTGCCCTGAAACCTGACAACTCTATTTCAGTTCCTGTGCCCTATGTTGTGGGAGAGAATAGACAGCTCTACAAGCTCTCTTTTGACCACTACTATCTTGTGCAACACACACACACACACACACACACACACACACGTGACAGACAGGCAGAGACTTCTAAATAGTTGAAAATAAAACCTTCAATGCCTAGTCATTAGATGTTTTAAAGCTTACTTTCAAGGTGATTTCAATGAGCATATAAGATTATTAGTTATTGATACAAATCTGTGTTCTGCAACTGTAAGGTGGATACTAATTGCCTTGTTAGCCAGGACAAGTCCACATTTTTATGTAAGAGGTCTGATTATGGGTTGGACTTTCTACTTATTTAACAGGTATCCAAGAGATGACAATGCCAACATTGTGGGGTTTTATAAATTAAATTAGTTGCAGTTTTATACATATTGCACTTTTCTCTTGAACCAGCTAGCTCCCAAATAATTGAGATAAGACTATTTTATTTATTTAACAGCTTTAAGGCACAACAACTGAGCAATATTAATCTACTTTAATACTCTACTTTCTGGCTACTTTCTAGCCAACATCCTCCAGATACTTGCATGTTATAGCATTCTTTGGTCTAGCATGCTCATGGTGTCTACTGGACCCTGTTCTTGTGGCTGATTCTCCATTTCCTTTCTCTCCCTCCCTCATTTCTGGTTGGGAGGAAGTCCAGGGCTTGCCTCTTCCCTGCTCAGCTCTTTATTGACCAGAGAATAATTAGTGAACAATATTTATACAACACTGAGACAGGGGATTCTCAGAATATGGATTGCAACCAGATATGGGATTAAAGAAATCAGCAGTTGAATAATACAAGGATTAACTGTACACCGTACATAATAACATTATGCATACATTTGGGGCCATACTTTCTTTTTTCTTTTTTATTTTTTTATTGGAGGTTTTATTTACATTTCATATGTTGTCCTCTTACCCCATCTCCCACCCACCCAGGAACCCCCTATCTCATCACCCCTCCTCCTGCTTCTCTGCAGATGTACCCCTACCTACCCCGCAATCCCACCTCATCATCCCCAAATTCCCATCCCCTGGGGCGTCTAGCCTTCATAAGGCCAAGGATCTCTTCTCCCACCTATGCCCAGCTGGGCCCTCCGTTCTTACATATACAGCTGAAGCCATGGATCCCTCCCTAAGTGCTCCCAGACTGGTGGTTTAGACCCTGAAAGCTGTGGTTGGTTGGTATTGTAGCTCTCCTCATGGAGCCACAAACCCTTTCAGCTCCAACAGTCTTGACTGTAACTCCTCTGTTGGGAAACCCATGATCAGTTCAATGGTTAGTTGTGAGCATCTGCCTCTGAATATGTCAGACTCTTGCAGAACTCTGAGGAGACATCCATATCAGGCTCTTATCAGCATGCACTTCCTGACTTCCACATCAGCATCTACCTTTGGTGACTGCACATGGGATGGATACTCAGGTGGAATGGTCTTCAGACAGCCCCTCCTTCAGTTTCTGTCCCACAGTTTCTCTCCATATTTGCTCCCTTGAGTATTTTGTTGCTCCTTCTAAGAAGGACCAAATCACCCCCACTTGGTCTTCCTTCCTCATGAGCTTCATGTGGTCTGTGAGTTGAATCTTGGGTATTTCAAGGTTCTGGGCTAATATCCAATAATCAGTGAGTGAATATCATGTGTGTTCTTTTGTGATTGGCTTACCTCACTCAGGATGATAATTTCTAGTTCCATCCATTTACCTAGGAAACTCTCGAACTCATTGTTTTTAATAGCTGAGTAATACTCCATTGTGTAAATGTACCACATTATTTTTTTATCCATTCCTCAGTTGAAGGACATCTGGATACTTTCCAGCTCCTGGCTATTATAAATAAGGTTGCTATGAACATAGTTGAGCATATGTCCTTGTTATATGTTCAAGCATTTTCTGGGTATATGCCTAGGAGTGGCATAGCTGGATCCTCAGATAATGCTATGTCCAATTTTCTGAGGAACCACAACACTGATTTCCAAAGTGGTTGCACCATCTTGCAGTCCCACCAACAATGGAGGAGTGTTCCTCTTTCTCCACACCCTCGCCAGCATCTACTATCACCTGAGTTTTTTAACTTAGCCATTCTGACTGGTGTGAGATGGAATCTCAGTGTTGTTTTGATTTGCATTTCTCTGATGACTAAGGATATTGACAATTTCTTTAGGTTTTTCTCGGCCATTCGAGTTTCCTCAGTTGAAAATTCTTTGTTAAGCTCTATACCCCATTTTTTAATAGGGTTACTTGGTTGTCTGGAGTCTAATTTCTTGAGTTATTTGTATATATTGAATATCAGCCCTCTGTCAGATATAGGATTGGTAAAGAACTTTTCCCAATTTGTTGGTTGTCGTTTTGTCCTATTGACAGTGTCCTTTGCCTTACAGAAACTTTGCAATTATATGAAGTCCCATTTGTCAATTATTGATCTTAGAGCATATGCCATTGGTGTTGTGTTCAGGAACTTTTCCGCTGTGCCCAAGTATTCGGGGTTCTTCCCTACCTTCTCTTCTATTAGTTTCAGTGTATCTGGTTTTATGTGGAGCTCCTTTATCCACTTAGACTTGAGCTTTGTACAAGGAGATAAGAATGGATCAATTTCATTCTTCTACATGTTGTCCTCCAGTTGAACCAACACCATTTGTTGAAAATGCTGTCCTTTTTCCACTGGACAGTTTTAGCTCCTTTGTCAAAGATCAAGTGACCATAGGTGTGTGGGTTCATTTCTGGGTCTTCAATTCTATTCCATTGATCTTCCTGCCTGTCTCTGTACTAATACCATGTAGTTTTTATCACTATTGCTCTGTAGTACAGCTTGAGGTCAGGGATAGTGACTCCTCCAGAAGTTCTTTTATTGTTGAGAATAGTTTTCGCTATTTTGGGTTTTTTGTTATTCCATATGAATTTGCGGATTTTCTTTTCTAAATCTGTGAAGAATTGAGTTGGGATATAATGGGAATTGAATTGAATCTGTAGATTGCTTTTGGCAAGGTGGCCATTTTTATTATATTAATCCTGCCAATCCATGAGCATGGGAGATCTTTCAATCTTCTGAGATCTTCTTCGGTTTATTTCTTCAGGGAACTAAAGTTCTTGTCATCCAGATCTTCACTTGCTTGGTTAGATTCACACCAAGGTATTTTATATTATTTACAACTATTGTGAAGGGTGTTATTTCCCTAATTTCTTTTTTTATTCTGTTTATCTTTCATGTAGAGGAAGGCTACTGATTTGTTTGAGTTGATTTTATTACCAGCCACTTTGCTGAAGTTGTTTATCAGATTTAGGAGTTCTCTGGTGGAAGTTTTGCGGTCACTTAAGTATACTACCATATCATCTGCAAATAGTGAGATTTTGACTTCTTCCTTTCCTATTTGTAACCCTTTGACTTCTTTTTGTTGTCTAATTGCTCCCGCTAGGACTTCCAGTACTATATTAAATAGGTAGGGGGAGAGTGGGCAGACTTGTCTAGTCCCTGATCTTAGTGGGACTGCTTCAAGTTTCTCTCCATTTAGTTTGATGTTGGCTACTGGTTTACTGTAAATTGCTTTTACTATGTTTAAGTAGGGGCCTTGAATTCCTGATCTTTTCAAGACTTTTATCATGAAGGGATGTTGAGTTTTGTCAAATGTTTTCTCAGCATCTAGTGAGATGATCATGTGGTTTTTTCTTTGAGTTTGTTGATATAGTGGATTACATTGATGGATTTCTGAATATTGAACCAACCCTGCATTCCTGAGATAAAGTCTACTTGATCATGATGGATGATTGTTTTGATGTGTTCTTTGATTCAGTTTGCTAGAATTTTATTGAGTATTTTTGCATCGATGTTCATAAGGGAGATTGGTCTGAAGTTCTCTTTCTTTGTTGGGTCTTTGTGAGGTTTGGGTATAAGTGTAACTGTGGCTTCATAGAATGAATTGGGTAGTGTTCCTCCCGCTTCTATTATGTATGTGGAATAGTTTGAAGAGAATTGGTATTAGGTCTTCCCTGAAGGTCTGATAGAATTCTGCACTAAAACCATCTGGTCCTGGGCTTTTTTTGGTGGGGAGACTTTTAATGACTGCTGCTATTTCCCTAAGGGTTATGGGACTGTTTAGATGGTCTATCTGCTCCTGATTTAACTTTGGTAACTGATATCTTTCTAGGAAGTTGTCCATTTCATCCAGGTTTTACAGTTCTGTTGAGTATAGGCCTTTATAGTAGGATCTGATGTTTTATTTTAATTTCTTCAGTTTCTGTTGTTATGTCTCCCTTTTCAGTTCTGATTTTATTAATTTGGACACTGTCTCTGTGCCCTCTGGTTAATCTGGCTAACAGTTTATTTATCTTGTTGATTTTCTCAAAGAACCAGCTCCAGGTTTTGTTGATATTTTGCATTGTTCTTTCTGTTTCTGTTTGGTTGATTTCAGCCCTCAGTTTGATTATTTCCTGCCTTCTACTCCTCTTGGGTGTATTTGCTTCTTTTTGTTCTAGAGCTTTTAGTTGTGCTGACAAGTTGTTAGTGTGTCCTCTCTCCAGTTTCTTTTTGTAGGCACTTAGAGCTATGAGTTTTCCTCTTAGCACTGCCTTCATGGAGTCCCACAAGTTTTGGTATGATGTGTCCTCATTTTCATTGAATTCTAAAAAGTCTTTAATTTCTTTTTTTTTTATTTCTTCCTTGACCAAGATGATGACCAAGTCATCATTGAGTAGAGAGTTGTTCAGTTCCCATGTGCATGTGGGTTTTCCATTGGTTTTGTCATTATTAAAGACCAGTCTTAGTCCGTGGTGATCTGATAAGATGCAAGGGATTATTTCAATCTTTTTGTATCTGTAGAGGCTTGTTTTGTGACCAATTATATGGTCTATTTTGGAGAAGGTACCATGAGGTGCTGAGAAAAGGTATATTCTTTTGTTTTAGGATGAAATGTTCTATAGATATCTGTTAAGTCCATTTGGTTCATAACTTCTGTTAATTTCAAAGTGTCTTGGTATAGTTTCTGTTTCCATGATCTGTCCATTGTTGAAATCCCCCACTATTATTATGTGAGGTTCAATGTGTGTTTTGAGCTTTAGTAAAGTTTCTTTTATGTATGTAGGTGCCCTTGCATTTGGAGCATAGATGTTCAGAATTGAGAGTTCACCTTGGTAGATTTTTCCTTTGATTAGTATGAAGTGTCCTTCCTTATCTTTTTTGATTAATTTTGGATGAAAGTCAATTTTATTTGATATTAGAATGGCTACTCCAGCTTGTTTCTTGGGACCATTGGCTTGGAAAATTGTTTTCCACCCTTTTATTCTGAGGTACTGTCTGTCTTTGTCACTGAGGTGCATTTCTTGTATGCAGCAAAATTCTGGGTCCTGTTTGTATAACCAGTCTGATAGTCTGCGTCTTTTTATTGGGGAATTCAGTCCATTGATGTTAAGAGCTATTAAGGAAAAATGATTGTGGCTTCCTGATATTTTTGTTAATAGAGGTAGAATTATGTTTGTATAGGTATCTTCTTTTGGGGTTGTTGGAAGATTACTTCCTTGCCTTTCCTAGGTTGTAGTTTCCCTCCTTGTGTTGGCGTTTTCCATCAATTATCCTTTGAAATGCTGGGTTTGTGGGAAGATATTGTGCAAATTTGGTTTTGTCATGGAATATCTTGGTTTCACCATCTATAGTGATTGAGAGTTTTGCTGGGTCTAGTAGTCTGGGCTGGCATTTGTGTTCTCTTAGGGTCTGTATGATGTCAGTCCAAGCTCTTCTGGTTTTTATAGTGTCTGGTGAGAAGTCTGGTGTAATTCTTATAAGTCTGCCTTTATATGTTACTTGACCTTTTTCCCTTACTGCTTTTAGTATTTTTTCTTTGTTTTGTGCATCTGATGTTTTGATTATTATGTGACGGGAGGTATTTCTTTTCTGGTCTAGTCTATTTGGTGTTCTGTAGGCCTCTTGTATGTTTATGGGCATCTTGTTCTTTAGGTTAGGGAAGTTTTCCTCAATAATTTTGTTGAAGATATTTACTGGCCCTTTAAGTTGGGAATCTTCATTCTCATCTATACCTATTATCCTTAGGTTTGGTCTTCTCATTGTGTCCTTGATTTCCTGGATGTTTTGGGTTAGGAATTTTTTGCAGTTTGCATTTTCTTTGATAACTGTGTCAATATTTTCCATGGTATTTTCTGCATTTGAGATTCTCTCTTCTATCTCTTGTATTCATTTGGTGATGCTTGTGTCTATGACTCCTGATCTCTTTCTTATGTTTTCTATCTCCATGGTTGTCTCCCTTTCAGATTTCTTTATTGTTTCTATTTCCATTTTCAGATCCTGGATGTCTTTGTTTAATTCCTTCTTTGTGTTTTCTTGCATTTCTTTAAGGGATTTCTGTGATTCCTCTGTAAGGGCTTCTACTTGTTTACTTGTACTCTCCTGTATTTCTTTAAGGGAGTTACTTATGTCCTTCTTAAAATCCTCTATCATCGTCATGAGAAGTGATTTTAATTCTGAATCCTGCTTTTCCGGTTTGATGGGGTGTCCAGGGCTTGTTATATTGGGAGAACTGGGTACTGATAATGCCACGTAACTTTGGTTTCTGTTTCTTATGTTCTTACGCTTTCCTTTTGCCATCTGGTTAATTCTAGTGTTACCTGTCCTCACTGGGTAAGACTGGAGTCTTTATTTCCAGTTATCTTGCTTATGTCAGAGCTCCTCAGAGTCCAGATGTGTCTGTGGTCTTATGATCCTAATCTTCTTGGTGGAAGAACTCCTGGGACTCAGGCCACCTCTGGGATCTGGAAATCCTTCTGCTCTGGGTGCATTGGTTCCTCTAGGATGGCTCAGGATACGATGTCTCCACAAGTGCAATCCAGCTAGGTGTCTGCTGCTCTGAGTGCAGTGTCTCCTCCACTGCTCTGAGTGCAGTAGCTTCTCTAGGATGGCTGAGGATTCAGTATCTCCACAGGAGCAGACCAACTCCGTGTCTGCCCCAGCCAAAAGGACCAGACAGGGCGGAGGCCACACTTTCAGGGGCAAGGTTTCAGTTTTACCAATGCTTCTGTAAATACTGATGTTAGAAATGAAATCATTCATATAAAATAATTTATAATAGTTATGGTTATAAGAATTATATCAGCTCTGTTTCCATCAAAGTGTTTATGACCTTATGTTGACACAACTAGTATAACAGTATGTATATCTGACATGCTTTTAATCCTTTTAATTCATAGTCAGGTGGATTTCTGTGATTTCAAAGCTAACATCATTTGCACATTGAGTATTAGGTAAGCAAGGCTACATAGCGAAATTTGAAAAATCTAAACTACTTTGGGCTACAGAGTTATCTCAACAGTTAAACCTTATAGTTGTGATGCTGTGTAAAGATTCTAAATTTGGTTCCCACCACCAATATCAGACCACTCATACCTGCTTGTAACTCCAGTTCTAGGAGAATCTAACAACTGTGGCCTCTGCAGGTGCATACATGCAGTCTTTCACAAATTCATTATACCCATACATAAATGATTCAAAAGATTATTTTCAATCCTTTTAAAAAATCTTATCATTGTGACCTCTTGACTTGTACATTCCCTTCAAGCTATTCTGTATACATTCTATTTAGCTGTACCCCTGCCATCAAACTGTATATTTGAGTCACTTGGGCAAAAATAGGCTTATTCCTGTGAATTAAGCATGTACCACTTCTCCAAAAAAATACTCTAGATTGTATTGACTTAGACTTTTCTTGCATTTCTTTTTTATTTTCAGTCCTACTTTGTGCCAAGGTCATGGTGGAACTAATAGGGATTTCACTGAAAAATAACAAGATGTTGATATTATTTTATTATTTCTAATATTAGTCAGTGGAATACATTATTGTGATTATATTCTGCATGAGGAAACTGACTCTAGGAGATGTGTCTAAGTTCCCAAACCAGTGAGAAGTAATTCAAACTCTACATTTCCTGACTTCATACTCTCTAGAAGATTACTGAAAACCTCATAATGAAGCCGCCAAAGAATAACAGAGAAGATGCTTGTACAAATGCAAACGTAGTTTTACTCTTAAAATCTTTTTAATGTTTTTATATTAATTGTTAGATCCTACTTTGTAGGTTTAGATATTTCAAAACCTACTTTGATAAGTTCTTAAACACTTCCACCTTGCTTTTTGCCCATCTGCCAGAGGTAGGGGAAAAGGAAGGTTACTAAGAAATGAGACATGTGCATCTGTTTGAAAGTACTTCTTTGATGTGATAACGTTCTTTGTCGTCAGAATATCAGCAGTCCAGTTCAAAACACCAAACACTAATCAGTAGCAGCATCTAGATGCAGAAGAAAACATGAGGCTTTGAAAAATTGTCACAACTCTGCAGAAGCAGCAAGAGGAATCACAAGAAGTTCTCTGGCATGTTTCTCTTTATGAAGTCATGACAAACAAAGGTTAGAAACGACTAATGAAGCTTTGTAAGGTGTACCAATGCCAGAGTTTCTGTGCAGTTATATTTATATTCTTTCTAAACATCAAGCACCCTCTCAAGCTTCTGTTCCAGCAAAATATCACATGTCCTTTCACAAGACAGCTTCAAGAAAAACTTCACATGTCTGTTCCAGCAAAACATCTTCTTATATGTTTGCTTCAGCAAAACATCTTCTCACAAGGCAGTTTTCAGAAAAATATCACATGACACAAATTTCCACTTCATTTCTTATTTTTTTCCATCTGTTGAAGTAAAATGTGAGGTCTTTAACGTTAAAGACTATTTTATAATGCAATGAATCTTAACTCTAGGACCTAGTATGAGAGAAGCTTGAAGATGATCCTCTCTCTCTCTCTCTCTCTCTCTCTCTCTCTCGCTCTCGCTCTCGCTCTCGCTCTCGCTCTCATCAACTTTTTGTTCATCTTGTCTTCATTCATTTCTATACAAACAGACATATGTGCATATACATGCATATTACATCTATATTTAAGCTTCTTTTGAATCTGATATGTATAATAATTGAATTATGAACTATACAGTTTAGTCCCTATTCTCTCCTTATTATATCAGTATTTTCAACTTCAGTCTTTAAGTTTGGAGACTCTTGAAGCATGGATCTAAGTAACACTTTTTCTCCTACTGCACTAACATCGTTCTTATACTTTTGATGCTAATTATTTATTTTCACAATGGCAATAATTTTCTCAGGATTTCTAACCATTTTTATGAACATTTTCAAATTATTTCATCAGGAAATTTTCCAAATATAGAGAAATATTTACAAGTAATTGCTCCAAGGTCATGGTAGCAATATTGAGGGTATCCTAGGCAACTGTTGATGAGTCCCAAATTTAGAAAATAATCATTTATAAGCTGTAGGAGAGTTTAGTTCCTTTGGAATTTTGGTAATAGTTTCATGATAGAGAGGTGGTAATGTTACTGTAAAGTTCTACCACATGCCAAGTCTATCTGTATCTTAGGTCATCCTGAAGCCCATACATACAGAGAGTAGTGTTGCCCTGATGTAATCCTTCTATGGCAAACTTTATGCATTTCTGCACCACATTGCTCATTGCTGTACATAGTATGATAAAGCAAAAATGAATGGATGGTGTTATCCTCTCCCTTACTAGTCTTCTATTTACTATCAAATATAATTATGTTGCTGTTACTGTTATTTTATTTAATCACGTGTGTCCAACCATTTTCTATATGGCAGTTTTGTCAGTGTCTCCATAGCATAGTCCTACCTCCCCCTCTATATTATTATGTCTTTTGGAGATGAAAAATAGTAACCTAGCTGTTTCCTCTCCTCTGCCTTGAGTATCATAGGCAATATTTATGTATCAATCAGATATTAGAAGATAGGTTAGTGAATTTAACAGGAATTCAGACAAAAATATTGGGTGTTCATTATCACCCTCAACCTTGCTTAATATGAGGGTTCTCATTGGTCTTTACCACATATACTGAACTAGCCTTCCAAGAATTCTCCTATCTCTACATACCATTTCTCTCTTAGAGTGCTAGAATTACAAGCCTGTGTCCTACCATTTCTGGGTTTATATGTGTTGTGAGGATCAAAACTGAACTACTCATACTTGAACAGCTAGTACATTATTCTGAGAATTATACCTCTATTTCCCTACAATGCAGTAGATTTTTTTAAAATTAATGTTGTTTATTTACTCTACATCCCTATTACAGCTTCTGTCTCTCCTCTTCTCCCAGTCCCTTCTGTTCACCTCCCATCTCCTGCCATCCACCTCTCCACCCTTTCTTCCTTCTCTTCAGAAAAGAGAGGCCTCCCATGGATATCAAACAGAATTGGCATATCAAGTTGCAATAAGACTAGGTACATCTTCTATTGAGGGTAGACAAGGGAGCTCAGTTACAGAAATGGGATCCAAAGGTAGGCAATGTAGTCAGAGACAACCCCAGCTCCAGCTTTAGAAATTCCATATGAAGACACAGCTGCTAAACTGTGCATATGTGCAGAGTGTCTAGGTCCACCCTATGCATGCTTTCTGGTTGGCAGTTCAGCCTCTGTGTGCCTGTATTGGCCTAGGTTAGTTTATTCTGTAGGTTTTCGTGTGCTGTCTTAAAACCCTTTGTCACTTCATATCCTTCTTTCTGTCATCCATGGGATTCTCAAAGCTCTACTTAATGTTTTGCCATGGGTCTTTGTGTCAGTTTCCATAAGTTACTTTGTGAAGCATTCTGAAGACAATTATGCTGGGCTCTTGTCTACAGGTATTGCAGAATATCGTTAATGGTCTCATGAATGAGTTCCATCTCATGGCATGGGTCTCAAGCTAGGGCTCTCATTTGTTGCCTTTCTCTCAAATTCTGCTCCATCTTTAACCCTTGTACAACATATAGGCATGACAAATTGTGCATCCAAGTTTTTGTGGCTGAGTTGGCATCCATTCCACTATTAGAGTTCTTGGTTGCTTACAGAAGATGACCAGTTCAAGTTCCTTATGCCCATTTCTAGGAGTCTCAGCTAATATCACCTTCATAAATTTCCAAGAGTTTCCATTGTCCTAAGTTTCTAGCTCCAACATATTTATGACATATATTCATTAATATAGCCCTTTATTAAGTGATTTTAATACAAATTTTAAAATTTATTGAAATGTTACTCTACTTTAAAACTGAAAATTATTTTTATTCATATGTTATACACCAATAGGTGAAATCTTGAATTTTTTTCTCACTATCAAATTTTTACCTCAAATATATCTTAATATAGAAAATCTTGTGCATTACACGCCATATACCATTTACTCTACCAGTTAGTGAAGTTTAAATGTGCAGGGCCCTTGTACCAGAAGAAAACAAGATACTCAGTACAAAATTCTTTAAAACATTAACTACCATTATTTTTTTTTATCACTGGTTTCTGAAAAACATGTATAGGAATTCAGTATGTTGACATGTGCTCACATGCTCATGAGTGCTCTAGTGAGATTTAAATCAATTTTTGTTTTCCTGTGCCCAAGTTGTACTACACATTAAATGTTCATTATATATGTTATAATCCTCTGGAAAACTAGGTAAGTGTCACAATATTTCTATCCACTCCTCCTTTAAAACCTCTCTATTGATTTAAAAAAATCCAGAGTAATTTCTTTTATAGGTGTACTGAACAGTTTCTAGTTGTGTTAGCATTGCAATTTCTATTATATTAGCCACCAGCTTCACATGACCATCAAACTCTTGAAATGTGCTTCCTCAAAGTGAGATGGACATGTCTTAGAATTTATAATATGTTTGTACTTATTTATCTTGTGTTAAAGAGTTATGTTTCTGAGTATGTGGCTTAAAACTTATCACTGTTCAGGATTGCTTTTAAAGTTACTCCTCAGAAGGTTGGCACACAAATATAAAGCTATATGTACAAATAATAAAGGTCTGAAAATGCAAAAGCTTAAGTAACTTTTGAGGGTCAAGATGAAAAGGTCTAAGAAAGCAATGTAAGGTTTGAGAACATGAGAAATGTTTCAGATTTCTTTCCTTCTGTATGCTATTATTACACAAAGATATCAAAAATTCAGAGCCTTACCATTAATCAGTGGAATTTAGATAACCTATTAATCTGGCCCTTGTAAAGCACTGACTACTATTACAGTCACAAGCTCAAAATTTAAATTTTCTTTAGTTGCCTTCTAAGTATAGATTTAACAGTGTTTCTGATAGTCTCCTGAACAAAGAAAAGAGTGTTAATGTTTTTGACACAAAGTCATTATTTTGGGTCCCAAAACTTTTGCTATGATTCAAAGGTATCTTCTTCAGCATTTATACAGACACCTGTTAACTTCTTTTTCTACAATGAGGATTTTTAATACAGTTACAGACAGTGTTAATGCTAATAAATCTAAAACTTTTATGAATGTGAACTTAAGAAATCATCATGTAAGCTTCATAGACTTGTCAAGTCCTATTATAGACTTGGATCAAGACAAATGGACTCCAGATAAATACTCTTGTCGACCAATAGCTTATGTTCTCTGCCATACTGCATATCCCTAATAGTGGGTTCACACTTTCCCTGGTTTTGGAACTCCTCTGCTCCACACAACTACCAGGACTATGGGCCTAGAAGTTTAAAGAATCCACTCAAAATAAAGATTTTTCCCTAAGCTCCTAAACTTTAATCTTCTGTGCGTGTATCTGTTCCAGAATTTTTCCAAACAGCTAAAGACTGTAAAGTGCTTCAAAATTGCCTAGAATGGGCCAGCCCCAATTGGTCTTCAGAACCAACTTTCTAGACTGCTGCAAAGTGGTTTGTACTCCCATACTCCATGGTGATCAAGCAGAACCTGAGGAGCTAACCAACCCCATGTCCCTAGCCTGCACTCTTTCCCTTCCCAGCCTTTCTGGAACCTGAAATTGGTGCCCCAATTTCAATTAGGAATCAGTTTGAGAAGAGATTTTATCACTCCTTATCATCAAGACAAAAGGCTAGAATGTCAGCACCCAAAGAAAATCAGGAAAATCAGGTTATCTGTGGTGCCTCTCTCCATACCAAATTGCATGCTAGCCACCAGGCTGTCTCAGCATCACAAATAGCTGTTACAGAGTCCTTATTGGTATTTTGACTCCTCTCAACTCTTCTCAGCATGCCCTCTGACCTAACTTCTCCAGCTCATCCCTTAGCTTCTCATTCCTATATAACCCTGGAATTTCAGCTGTGTCCTTTCTTGGTTTGCTTGTCCTCTCTTTTTCATAGTTCTCTTTGGCTTCCCCATTAAACTCTATTCTGCTGGCTATGTTCAGTATAGTACTTTGACTTTCTATTTATTCCAGATGTCCCTGGCTACCCTGTTCCTAATCTCTATAGTAAAATTCCTTTCCTTTTCCATAAAAATGAAAAAAAAACTCTCAAAGAACTCTTTAAGCATTATGAAGCTATATACCTTAACCATAGATCACCAAATACCTTATAATGAGGAAAAGAAAATAGACATAAATACTTAAAACAACTTACTATGTTCTCTTCCACTTGCTTTAGAAAATATAATTTATGTGATTGGGTAACCTCACTCAGGATGATATTTCCTAGTTCTATCACATTGTATGCACTCACTGATATATGGATATTAACCCAAAATCTCAGAATACCCAAGATACCATTCACAGACCACATGGAGCTCAAGAAGAAGGAAGACGAAAATGTGGATGTTTCTGTCCTTCTTAGAAGAGGGAACAAAATACTCATGGGAAGAAATACAGAGACAAACTGTGGAGCAAAGACTGAAGAAAAAGCCATCCAGAGACTGCCCCTCCTGGGGATCTATCCTATATGCAGTATCCAAACCCAGACATTATTATGGATGCTAAGAAGTACATGCAGACAGGAGCCTGATATACCTGTCTCCTGAGAGGATCTGCCAGAGCCTGACAAATACAGAGGCAGATTCTGGCAGCCAACCAATGGAGGTATTAGAGAAAGGACTGAAGGAGCTAAAGGGGTTTGCAATCCATAGGAAGAAAAACAATATCAACCAACCAGTCCCCCCAGAACTTCCAGGAACTAAATCAACAAACAAAGAGTACACACATGGTGAGACTCATGGCTCCAGCCGCATATGTAGCAGAGGATGGCCTTGTTGGGCATAAATGGGAAAAGAGGCCCTTGGTCCTGTGAAGGCTCAATAATGCCCCAGTGTAGGGGAATGCCAGGATGGGGAGTTAAGAGTGGGTAGGTGGGTTGGAGAACACCCTCATAGAAGCAGGGGGAGGGGGAATAGGAATGGAGGATTTAGGGGGACACCAAAAAAAGGGATAACATTTGAAATGTAAATAAAGAAAAAAGAATAAAAAATATAATTTTGTAGTATAAAAGACCAGTTTGGTTCCTTGAAAAACCAAACTACGAAACACTTAACACATAACTATTATAATGCTTATTAATATGCAAAGAATAAATTAACTAGTTTAAAATTTTAGATTATTGAAAACTCCCTGTTCAATTATAAGTATGATTTATAATGTAACCCATATGATGAATAGGATGCAGAAATTTTCTTTCATGATTTTGCGTAAATGTTTTTAATTTAAATGAAAATCTAGATTATAGTTCCATAGTCACCCCACACAAAGTATGTGGGCCCTTAAGTATGTTTCATGCTGAAATGTAATTTATAAAAACTTAAAACCTGTTAATAAGACACATGTAAAGCTCTGTTAATGGTACATATGTTAAAATTAAGATAATATTCTACTTCTTATATTACATTTAAAAATCAATAATGGCTTCAAGGGCATCAAGTGAATTCCCCTCAGGAACTATGGAACTTTGTACTGATAATTGAGAATTATTCATTAAGGATGGTAGTATGCATCTCAGAAATGTGTGTATTGTTTTACAAAAAAGTAATCCACTCTGTCATAAAATCTAAGTGAAGTCATGAAGGACACAGATGCCCCAAATCCAGACCTACCATTACTGAGTTATGAATATTATTCTTATAGTCCATGATAATAGACAAAAACCTAAATATTGAGAGTGATTCAGAGAAGAAAGTGAGACAATATAAGAAAATAGATAATTAAAAAAATATATGTCCATTCAATCCCCTAAAATAATTCTACTCCCTAAGACCACAGTTCAGTCATGTAAACATTTTTCACTATAGGCAGGCTAGAACATGATTTTTCCATTCATTTGTTTGTAGACCTATTTATTTTTTAAAATTCATTTTCTACCTAGTAGGAAAACAACTTTGAGAGTCTAGTGATACATAGTACAACTATAGAGTGCATGCAATGAATGTACTAGGCTGTGAGTTTAATTCCGAGCATCAGATAAACTGAACATGCTATTACATGTCTGTAATTATATCACTCAGGAGATACATGCGGAATGATTAGAACTTTAGAGTCATCATACTTGAGGCTACCCTGAGATACATATAATCCTATCAAAAATTAACTAAATATATAAATATAAAAAATATTTTAAAACACACTGATGTACATTGATGTTGGTATTAAGAAATATGAGAAAATAGATATTGACATAGTCACTGATCCACAGTTTTATTCTTAAATGTTTATGGTCAACAGGACTCTGTAGATCACAATATGTTTTGGAGTCACTATCTTTACAAGGCTAAATATTGTGGATATAGGCATTTAGAATAGTAGTAGCAGTTATTAGATCCTTACACATCTAATATCTAAAAAGTCAAGAAAGAAGGAAACTAAAGTGTCATTTGAGCAAAATATAAAAAGAAAAATGTGAAACATCTGAATTAGTCATAAACTAATTCTAGTGATTAAATCTGCTGACCTAGGATTCCTTTGTCATGAATCTTTGAGACTGCAGTGGAGATTGCCAAATGATGCTTGTTTTACGGTGTTATTCACATTTCAGATCATCAGATCTTCCAGTTTTTAGGGTATTTTTTATATCGTTTGTTGAGGTTTGATAAACCAGATTATATGTTTAGGATTAGGAGTTGAAGGTTTAGTATTGTTTTGATAAAACAATTTCTATGAATTTTGTTAATAACCAGGTTACTTGGTTTCCTGCCCATGTGCAAGTAACCATACCCCCAAAACTTGTTAAAAGGTATTAAGCCAAGTTGGTCAGGCTAATTACAAAAATTATGCAAGATCCCTACAAGACTGTGTGAGTATGGCCAAAAGAAGTTATTTTCTTCTTCTATCAGAAATATGATACTGTTTCTTATGTTAATAATCTCTTGGGCAAAGGGGACTGCATTTTTTGTAAATGGATGTAAACTATATATGCTAAGAAACTTTCATTTCATTAGTATATGAAACTTTAAAGAAACAGGTGTTTAAAAATATTTGATGAAAATAGAAGTTATTTTCATTTTAGTTTCATGATAAACTATATAAATTAATAACTATATAACTATATAATTCAATAACTTAATAAAATTAGGAGATTTAGAAAATTTGAGTTATTTTTGCATATGTATCTTATAATTTCTCAGTCATACTTATCTATTGCATTCTTGCTATGTAAGATGAAAATCAGTAAATGTATGACATAATGTATATTGAAGGATTGGATGGATCGCATAGAAATTTTATAAATCTAATCTGGCCTCCTGAAATGATACAGCTTGCTGACAAAAAAAAATTAAAAAAAGAAAATGAACAAATCAAATACCTTTTCTGATAACTATAAGTGCCTCAATTCGAAAAAAAAAAATCTCCCTAGTAAAATAGTATTTTATCACTAGGTTTCAATGTTGTTAAACAGGGAAATTCTGCAGTGTGGGAGGTTAAAGCAGGCAACATCCTGAGCTCTTTCTAGTCATGATTTCTATGTTTCTATGATTCTATGAAGCCATAGACAAGATTGGACATGTATTGATTCACGAGAACCCAGAGAGTCACGAAGCAGCTACAGAAACATATCAAGCTGTCTTGCAAGCTGCCACAAAAGATTTATGCTGCTCCCTTAAGAGCAGCCAAAAAGTTAGGAGTCTTCCATCTCTATCTTCTAGTTGCCCTTTTGATCAGCTACTGAAATTCCTGACTCAGGTTTAGCAAGTTGTCATTAGACAAAGATCTTTATGAATTGTATTTTGTTCTTAAGAGTATGTTATTATAGGTAGTAGGTTTATTTTTAGTAAATGTTACATTATTAATGATGTTCAATGTATATTTTGGTGGGCACTATCAGGATTCACTTTATTATATTTATATCCAATTCAGGATACTATCAATATATTTTGTATTTCCACTGTATTAAATGTTCACATGAGCAAAGTTTCAGTTTCAATTATGATTTTTCTTCAAATTTAGGTATTTTGATTGATTTATTTAGTCAAAATTATTATTCCATTATAAATCTCATTATTTTTCAGCAATATGTGGGCATTTAAAAACTATAATTGGTCCAAGAATATAATGACGTATTTTACCATACGTCAAATATTAGTCATGACATTACATACTTAACAAGTGAGATATTGAATGTGCATTGAAGGTAAAAAAAAAAATGCTAAAAAGAATTAGTTGTTGCCAGAACTGAGAATCATCTTGTTCAGTAACTACTTTTGTGGTATGAGAGATTTTGATATGAGCGAGATCACATAGAGAAAAACTCAACTAAATTAGCTACAGTAGAAACATATGAGATATTGGTTCCCGAAATGTAGGAGGATATGAGAAGTATAACCTATATTTTAAAACTCATTACCCAGGATCTCTATGTTTGTTTGTTTTGTTTTGTTTTGTTTGTTTCATTTGTGTTTTTGTCATTACTCATTGATCCATTGCCCAGGTTTATTCAAGTTTTCTGTACATTAAAGACCATAAAATTGTTAGTTTCTTTGGGGAAAAATAAAGGAAAATCGTACTTATGACACCCAAAACGGTAACATGTGCACAACAGAATACTGTTCATGTGCCATTAGTATCAAAGGCATTCTATCTTTTACTACAATGTAAATTAACGTGAAATACATTGCAGTAAGTGACATAGTCCAAAGAAAGATAGATGTTATAATACATGATATTACTTATATGTAGAATATAAAAATATTAAATTCTTAATCATTGAATATAGAATGATAGATACCAAGACAGCAGTAAAAGTGGTTGGGAATGGGAAGCTGTTAGTCCGAGTAAAATTTTTAGTTGGATAAAAAGAATGTATGTAAAGAACTTTGTGTTTAATGCTGATTATAGCGAATAACAGTATGCTATATTTCTTTACTTTCCTGAAAGTCTTGATTGTTTAAATGTGTGTGTGTGTGTGTGTGTGTGTGTGTCTGTGTGCGTGTGTGCGTTTGTGTGTTTGTGTTTAATTTTTCAGTTCTGTGTCCCTGGATGAATGCACGTGGAAACCAGAAGGCAAGCTTGAGTGTTAGTCCCTACCTCATGTATAACAAGTTTTGCTAGTTGTTGTTAAATAGGACAACAGGCTTTCTAGCACATGAAGCTTCTGGAAGATTGTTTTATCTCCACCTCCAATCATTTTTAGCTCTTATATTATGGAGCTCTATTATTACAGCTGGGTTTATATGGCTTTTGAGGATATGAACTAGAGTTCTCATATAGGTGTGTCACATGCTTCATTACTGAGCTATCTGTAGAACTTAAGTGTTCTTACTACAAAAGGAAATGTAGACTCAGTACTGAGTATGCATCTAATTTTGTGGCATAATTCTAAGGCATTGCTGTCTTCATTATCTTGGTTTGGACATTCCAAAATATATATCAAAATAGCACATGTGCTATTTAATGTTTTCATTAAGAGATGATACCATTTAAAAATAATACATTATAATTAGGTGAAAAATCATGTATGTATTTCAAGTAATAAATCCAATCAATCATTGGAAAATTCTGCAATGTGATTCTTCATCATAAATTGTGTTAAGGCAGCTTCCCAAAGAGACTCATGGGATTACTCTTAGGATATAACCGAACTCTCCTTCCCCAACTTGAACACTACAATTCTATGTTAGTCCTAACTCTGACTTGGTCTAGTGAAATAAAGTTTCAGTACATATGCCATAAATATTCCTAGTCATAGAATGAAATTTAAAAGTAGCATAAATAAAACTGTCCACAAGCAAACAACTGTAATATGATCATTAATGCCAATTGTTAATTTGGCAGAATCTAGATTCCCCCAGGAAATAGGAACTCGAGTATGGTGGATAAAGGATATTTTGATCAGCATATTTGAGTTGAGCCACTGTACAAAAGCACCACTCTTCGGCTGGGATACTTAATGAAGTGGATAGAGACAGTTGAGCCACTGCATACATTCATCACTTTGCATCAGACCATGCCTAAGATGTAAACAGTTCTGTCATTATGCTGCTACATGGACCAATGTTAGATCTTATTATTACAATACCATTAGTGTTATGCTTGATTTCTATTCATTACAACAGAATTAACTAGAATATAAGTATTTTTAAGACTGAGAATGAGTAAATGCACATGTTCAGGTGTAGATGGAACATATATATCACTCATGCCCCTAAGCCCATGAACAGAAAATTGGAGTAATAAATGTAAAGCTAAATGATATGGAAGGGTACTTTGAAAAGTTGCCCTCCAGATATTGCATGGTTGTTATAAACATGAGCTCACAAAAGCTATGGTTACCTGCATAAGATCTCCCTAAGGCCAAAAGACTAAAAATTCCAGCATGGAGTACAGAAGGGTTCTGGATCCCTCATTCCTAGCTAAGGAGTGAAGAAGAGAAAAAAAACTACTTTATTTTGGTGTCAGAGGGAGTATTGGTATGTTTCTCACATCTTTATATCAACATTCATCAATGAATGGCCTAATTGGATTCAGTGGTTTAGTTAAACAACTGGACTATGGAAAAATGAGAGATGAGGGTGTGTAGGAGTAGAATGAGAAATAGATATGCCCAAGATACACTATGAACATATATGATAATTTCAAAACTATATTAAGAAAACACATACATGTTTGTTTTCTATACATGTATGTGTAGATAAACAGATGATAGACAGACAGACAGACAGACAGATAGAGACAGACAGACAGATAGATAGATAGATAGATAGATAGATAGATAGATAGATAGATAGAT